>NC_062524.1:15599554-15624554 GCF_022655615.1 Tachysurus fulvidraco | reverse complement strand
CAAGTTTTGTTTACCAAGCTGTTTGGCTTTAATTTAGTTTGCAAACTATTTTAAATTATTCTCTCAGGAATTGTTTCAGGTAAGATGATGTTAGCTAGCTGGCTAACACTATTATGAATTTAGAACATTCCTGAGCAAAAATGCCTTCTGACAAAAACCTCTTGAATGTCTTATAAACTGTTTGCAATCCTGTTAGTTTTACCCGGTGTAACTAGCTGGCTAGCCGTGGAAGCAAGAACAAAAATCCTCTCAGAAGTCTGTTCATATTTGCTCAAGTTAGCTAACTGTCACTACACGGAAGTGAAATCTAAACATTTCTTTCAGATTGTTATCATGTCAAGTTACATTAACTAGCTCCTCTTAGATTAGCCTGATTTAGCTAGCTAGCTCACACTTCTCAATTCTGAATACTTTTAAAATAATGCTTTAGGTTCTATTAGCATTAGCGGTTAAGATGAGCTATTATTGGCTTGGTTTCATCATGTTAGCCTATTTCAGCTAGCATGTTTGTGTTTAATGTTTATGCACAAAAACTCATCTGAAATAAAAATTCAACCTATAATTCCATTCACATTAGCCTACACAAGCTAGCAGTAACATTCTGACCTTTCTAATATTCCCAGACATCGTTTTAAGAAGCAGAAATAATTCACACCCATTCTGTGGCTTATAATCCACAGAGCGACTCTTTTGGACTCTGGGATTCGCCTCCACATGCTGCTGATCAGCTCCCATAATGCAGGAAATTGTTGCATCAGGACCTAGCGTGCATGTGCTGTCGGTGTTATTATAATAATAACTAGGTGTTTCTTATCTCGAACCATGTCTTGGGGAATTGTTCTGGCCCCATTTTTCTGGATCTGAGAAATGAATATAAATTACCAGGAGAAACAGAAAGAGGAGGAAAATAAATAAACAAATGTCACTGTACATGCTGTCATGCAGCATGAGGCACGCTATCGTGTAGAACGCTAAGTCTCAAGTGATTAGCATTTTAACTGTATGATAATAATTTACTTTTCTTTTAACTTCATATTGAGTTTGTATGCTTTCCTAATTTTTTTGAGTGTTTTAAAGCTTATGACCATCTGTCTCTCAGTGGGATGGAAACTCTGTGTGTGAGTGAGAGAGGATGTTGGGAATTCTGCATCGTTCCCCGCTGAGCTCTTCATGCCAAAATTAAACTGTTAGATTGTTCCATAGTCTTACAATCTAAAGGAAAACATGATGAATCTGGTGCATATTTGGTCTCTTAGTCAAAGAAATCTAAGCAGAACATCTTCTGTCTTTCATTCTGTTAACAAATGAGAGATAAGAAACGTATGCTAAGCGCAAAGTAACCTTGAGAGAGGGAGGGAGAGGGAGATGGAGAAACTTTTACACTAGCCACCTTGTTAGCGGATGAGATAGCAAATTAAACTAGAACGGTACATTTCCTGAAGAAAATGTGAATGGTGCTTGCACGTGGCAACCTCCCCTCATCGTGCTGAGTGTTTTGATATATGACATGTCCATGTTGTGCTAACTTTTTGATTTTGTTTATTTGGGGGCGGGGCTACACGTGACGTCACGTGACGTGACCACAAAACACACGTGAGGCACTTCCCCTCATTGGGCTGAGTGTTTTGATATATGACATGTCCATGTTGTGCAAAATTTATGATTTTGCTTATTTTGGGGGAGGGGCTACACGTGACGTCACGTGAATACCCGGTGGGGTGCGAATACTTTTGGACAAAAGTGACTACTAAGTGTTTTGACATTTCATGTCAAAACTGCAGTCATTATGGAATTGTATTTATCATACTGCATAGAACAGTTTTTCGGGGCGGGGCTACACATGATGTCACATGAATACCCGGTGGGGTGCAATTACTTTTGGACAAAAGTGTATTGGCTGGGGGCCAATACTTGTGGAATCATTGGATTTATAGTGTGGAATTGATAGTTACATGTATTGACAGTCTCCTTTACATTTACAGAGAGACCAAAAGAGTTTGATTTGATTTGAATTCCCCATTCAAGTCTATGGGGAAAAAAAAAACACTTTGAGCTTCCATACCGGGAATTCTGGAATTCCGATTGCTTATAAAAGTCATAGCACACCTCTCCTCAATGAGCCGGTTGATTTGACACCTCATTTATGGGTCTAGGACAAAAGCTGCGGGACAAGTTACGTGCCGAAAAAGTGTCTGGAAGAAGAAGAAGGAAGAAGAAGAAGAAGAAGAAGAAGAAGAACTAGAACGGTACATTTCCTAAAGAAAATGTGAATGAGCTTGCACGTGGCAAGTTCCCCTCATCGTGCTGAGTGTTTTGATATGTCACATGGGCATGTTGTGCTAAATTTTTGATTTTGCTCATTTTGGGGGTGGGGCTACACGTGACATCAGTTCCCCTCATCTTGCTGATTGTTTTGATATATGACATGTCCATGTTGTGCTAATTTTTTTGATTTCGCTTGAATTTTAGGAATTTCCCATTCTTTTCTATGGGACTTTTTTGGCCGCTTTTTCGTCCGCTGTGCAAACATCGTTGGTTGGATCGCTTATAAAATACATAGCACACCTCTTCTCAATGAGCTGGTTGATTTGACACCTCATTTATGGGTCTAGGACAAAAGCTGCGGGACAAGTTACACGCGGAAAAAGTGTCCGGAAGAAGAAGAAGAAGAAGAAGAAAAAGAAGAAGAAGAAGAACTAGAACGGTACATTTCCTAAAGAAAATGTGAATGTGCTTGCATGTGGCAAGTTCCCCTCATCGTGCTGAGTGTTTTGATTTGTCACATGTCCATGTTGTGCTAAATTTTTGATTTCGCTTATTTTGGGGGCGGGGCTACACGTGACGTCAGTTCCCCTCATCGTGTTGAGTGTTCTATGTTGTGTAACTGAGATATGGCTTCTTTATATTGCAATATGGTTCGTAAGGTGCACTACATGGTTGCTAGGGTATGACTACACAGTTTCTCACCTGCAACAAAAGAGCACACCTGTTACGTGCCGAAAAAGTGTCCGGAATAATAATAATAATAATAATAATAATAATAATAATAATAATAATAATAAGTATGCAGAATAACAATAATGATGCTTTGCAAGCACAATTAATAATAATAATAATAATAATAATAATAATAATAATAAGTATGCAGAATAACAATAATGATGCTTTGCAAGCACCATTAATTACAAGAATGTACAAGAAAGCAATAAAGCAGCAAGGCAAAGGTCTAATGTGGCTAAAAACTAATACACGTCTTTCACATGAATTTCCAATTCTATCAACTTCATATTGAATTCTAGGTAATGAAGTAAATGCTATATGCTACAGCTAACCTGAACATGAGAAATGGTGATAACTAGCTTGGGTCCAGTCTAAACCTTAAAATCATGACCTTAGGTCTAATGTTTGAAAAAATTCCTGCTAAATAGATTTACAGTTAAAGGAAGCAGCTACCAAAAGAATGAGAATAGAAACTAGTATTTTAGTAATTTGTAATTTTTCATACAAGCTGAAAGGAGAAAGAATTTTGGTGTAGATGTTTGTCTGGTGTACAGTGAGAATATTAAACTAGTTAGTTTATATACCATGAAGTGAAGAAAGGTTTTCTAGTGTTTGGACAACGATAATCACAATCTTGAGGGATCTACTGGATTCCATCCAGGATCTTCTACATTCTCCGGAATAACTATAAATCTCAAGCTAGCTAACATCAGTTAGAAGATTCTAATCACATGAACTCAATTCAGCAAATTGAACTTGTGCTGATTTGATCCAGTTCATATTAAACTTAAGCTCCGCCTTCTTGTTGACCAGGAAGATATCTTCACATTACAAAAAAAAAAAAAATTATAATAATATTAAATGCAGGCAAAGAAAAAAAAAGATATATATTAAGCAACAGGTATCTGCAAACACATCCCCCAGCGACATCATTATCAGAAAATCTAAACAAATCTGCTTCAGCAAATTCCACCAGCTGAAACTAAAAGTGCCAAATGGACGGGAAAAAACCCCCAGAGAGCTCATTATGGAACGTACAATTATTGCTATTACTCTCATCATCATCACTCCAGCTTCGTTAGTTTCATTGCCTCTCTCTCTTTCTCACACACCGAGGCTGAGGAAATGCAAACACGATGGAATTCATACGCATTCAATATTAAGAGTAATTTCTGCTTAGTTAAACACACACACACACACACACACACACACACACACACACACACACACACACACACACACACCTCCATCAGAGATGTATAATCCTGAATGAAATGGTTTTATTCACTGAAAGGAATGAATATTTATAATTAAATACTAATTCTTCACTGAAGCTGCCCGGCTTGTTTTCAACCTGCCAAAGTTCTCGCATACCACCCCGCTACTGCGATCCCTCCACTGGCTTCCGGTAGCTGCACGCATCCGGTTCAAAACACTGATGCTGGCCTACAAAGCCAAAAATGGACCAGCCCCCTCTTACCTCAAAGCCCTCATCATTCCTCGCACTGCACCCCGTAACCTCCGATCTACCAGCACTGCTCGACTGGTTCCACCATCTCTCAGGGTAAGAGGCAAGTATACTACAAGACTCTTCTCTGTACTGGCACCAAGGTGGTGGAATGAACTTCCCATAGAGGTCTGGACAGCCGAGTCACTGGCTATTTTCAAGCGGCGGTTGAAGACCTACTTATCCAGGAAGCACTTCAACTAGCACTTCTTTCCTTATCCTTTGCATTTAAAAAAAAAAAAAAAAAAAAAAAAAAAAAACTTTCATTGTAACTTTGAACATATGTTTTAAACTCATGGTATCTTAAGTATGTAACCTAGTGAACCAGCATTAATGTATTCAGTGTTAGAGATTTAAGCACTTATGTACGTCGCTCTGGATAAGGGCGTCTGCCAAATGCTGTAAATGTAAATGTAAATGTAAATGAAGCTAAAGTGAAAATTGACGGTATTTTGAACACCCTGAAATCCAGAGAAGTTCAACTCAAAGTTCTTATAGGAACAGATACATAAAAGGTAAACCTTGATGCTGTAGGCATTTTTATTTTTAAACCCTAGTCATTAGTTGATAGTTCTAATGAAGAGTAATTGAGTTGTTCCTTACGTAGTTTTGTTGTTTAACACTTTTGACTGACGCCACAGACTTCAAACAGGTGATGTGTCAGATTTAAAGGCGTCCTTCTTTGTCTGTTCAGTATGGTGTTGTTTATATGAATTCAAAGCTAAACCACATCACCTTGTTATTTTGCATGGTTTCAGGCTTGAAGAAATTTAAGGCGTAAATATTCCCACATAAACATTGTAAACATTGGAGCACACCTGCCTTTAAAAACTTCATGTTGGCCATCATGAATCCACACAAATCCTTGAGGTAGTGCTTCTCTGGCTGTACATAGTAAAACCTTTAGTCTAATGGCTAAAACTCTCAAAAAACTTTCAAACTTAGAAAGAATCTGTTATAATTTATTCTTGTTTGTCCAAATTCCTTTCGTCTCCTGAGTCCTGATGCCTGGGGACTCCATAAATGGCCTTGTTACTCGCAAGAAGCACAACACATTGACTTAAAGAATTCGACCAATTATCCTTGAGCTTAAAACTCAAAAATAAGTGGCAGTTATTTAGCACAGTCTGTTGTGTTTGGGACGGTTCCTCGCTAAAGGCTAACAGGCTTTGCTTTCTAAATAATGGCTGTGCTTTGGAGTAAGTCCCTAGAGTGGGAGGAATATGTCAGGATAAACAGACGGAGCAGACCAACGCTGGCAGAAACAGAAACCTACTGGACTTAGACTGCAGCTTGAGATGGTAAATGCTATGATGCTTACAAAAGGATAACACAATTACACACACTTCTCACACATCTTTAGCTCCAACTTATATCTTGTAACACTGGTCCTTTCAAGGTTAGAAACTTTTCCTGATCCCTCAGGCCACTGATGCAAGCACACGCAATGAAGTCAATGTTTTTCAACTGGCTAGCAGCACATGATTAATTACATACAACGACTTGCATGTTTGTGGAGCCTAAAGAAAGACTGATTCTCAGGAACAAATCATTTTTGTGAACAACAAAAAATAGCTAAATACATTCTGCAAGTACGTGAGGGGGCACTCGTATATATATATACGATATATATATATATATATAAAAATACAGTTTCAGGTAGTACTCATGCTTTCTGATGCTCCTCAGATTCCCCCACAATAAGACGAATAAAGGTCAAAAGAAGGGGGGAACGGTAGCTTAGTGGTTAGTATGTTCGCCTCACACCTGCAGGGTTGGGGGTTCGATTGTGTGGAGTTTGCATGTTCTCCTCATGCCTCGGGGGTTTCCTCCGGGTACTCCGGTTTCCTCCCCCGGTCCAAAGACATGCATGGTAGGTTGATCGGCATCTCTGGAAAATTGTCGGTAGAATGCGATTGCGTGTGTGAATGAGAGTGTATGTGTGCCCTGCGATGGGTTGGCACTCTGTCCAGGGTGTATCCTGCCTTGATGCCTGATGACGCCTGAGATAGGCACAGGCTCCCCGTGACCTGAGGTAGTTTGGATAAGCGGTAGAAAATAATTGAATGAATGAAGCTCAAAGGAAAAAAAAACTTGGTGACTCCGAAATTGGATTTTTATGGATGTGCACTAAAATTAATAGGATACATTAAAAGTAGAACGGTTCACCTGAGGCAAAACTTACCATCTCATTTTCCATACAATTATATTTATGCACATGGTGCGTGTGGAACGGGGAATATGAGCTTTTTAGTTGCCAGAAGGTTTGTACAGGAAGGTCAAACCAGTAGATTAGCATGTGTGGGTGTGTTAAATATCACTTTACTTGTTTAAAGCAGAATCTTAATAATTACTTGACTTGGACCCCAGAGACTATAGATTACTGATACAGCCAGAAGGTGCAATCCTGCTCCCGAGGATCTCATCAACATATCTGTTCTATTTTACCAAGGTTCCTACGGTATGAATTTCTGAATGTCAGAGCTCATTATGCCTGGCTAAAAAAAATCAGAGTATCTTACCTTCTGTGTTCGAAGCCTGACAGGAACTTCCTGAGGGTTAGCGTCATCCTCATCCATATTTGGACTCATCTGAAGAATCATCACATGATCAGAGGTTTCCATTCTGCTTTTAATTGAAGTCTCAGGCTTTTTCGAGGCCAAAGCCATGTTCCTTTGGAAGTTTCCTAGAATTCCTGCCTCATGTGTATCCTTCTGAATCTCCATTTCTACAGAACTACCTTTATTGTTTCCAGAACCCTTAAGACCCATTGAAGTTGTGGTAACGTGGGGGCCAGGCATGTCCTCCATCATCGGAGTCAGCACTTCCTCCCCCAACTCTGTAAAGGATACCTCAGGAATTGTGTCCAGTTTGGTGTGGCAGTCTCTGTAGGTGTCAGGATTACTAGTACTTCTAGATTCACATGAGGAAAACTCAAGTTCTGTGTATTCTTTAAGGTTGTGAGCCTGCAGAACGTCTTCACTTGTGACTACCTGGTCATTTGGAATGTTAGAATTGAGGAGAACAACAATATTATTGGGTATTTGAGATTCTTCAGACTGCTTGATCTCTGTGGTCAGGGCAGTATTTGTAATGGCATCATAAGGTACAAGCGAAATCTCCGGATCAAATGTATCATTGACTGTTGCCTCTACTCCTAGCCTCATTACCTGTTGGTGATGTAGCAGACTTGCTTCTACTACCAGATCAACACTGTTACCTTCTACTGTTGGCTCACTGCTAGTTGCAGGCTTTCCTGTTAATTCTGTTGCCACATCAATGTCGACTTTAGCATTATCTTTGGAGGCATACTTGGTTTCTGATTCTGTTGTAGAGCAATCAAGATTCTTGGCCTGTTCTTCTGCAGCATTTGTTGAAGAATTGCAAGAGGATGTGGCCATAGATTTGCTAGTGATCTTTTCGTCGGTCTCATCAAAGCTTTTATAAAGAAAGTGATTGGAAATGGGTGCTGAACAGTTGGGACTTGATGGACAGTCTTTCGTGTGGATATTGTCTTCATCTGCATTCGATTTCCTGACCTTAACAAAAGTGTGACTTTTGGTAACTATTTGGCTGTTACCTTCATAGCTAGCTGTTATACCCTTGAATGTACCAGATAAAGTTCTCCTCTGGTTCCTGTCTTCCTCAGGACAGCTATCAAAGCCAGGATGATGACGGCAGCATTCTGGCATGGATGCGCATCTTTCACGCCCCCTGTGACCTGCGGGGGAACCAGTCCCTCCAACACCGGCATGGCAACAAACTAGGTCAAGGTCATCATAGCTGTACTGTTTCCTCGAGTGTGGGGTTACATGATAATCCCAGCTCCTTGTGCGCAAGGCTACAGGCATGGCCAGTGACCTCTGTTATTCCATAGATCCCTGCTACAGGCACCCACACAAAGCTCTAAAGCAGACCTGGAGGGGGGGGGGGGGGAGAGCAGAAGAGAGAGACAGTTTCATATTATTCCAAGATGCCTTCCAGTCTCTTGTCCATAAAAGCTGACAAATTTAACAGATGTCAGATATGAGCATAGCACTTAACGTCAAGTTTAATCATCCCCATCATCCCTAAGTGGTCATCAACAGCTATTCAAAAAGAACCACAACAGCTTTCTACAATTCTGTGCTATTTACACATACCCAAACTCTGACCCAGTTATCTCCTGATATGACCCTTAAAATATAAGTCAGTACAAAATAAAGGGTCCATTAATGATCCAGTGCATAAACAAGAGACATGGGACAATCCAGACAGGGTTTAGTCACTGCAGACAGGCATAAATACACTCTGTTGAGCAAGGAACACAACGATGTAAAGATATGAGCTAGAATCATGGTTTTTATAATATTTCAGTTTAGAAAATTGTTCCTCTAGATATACGGTCAAGGTTGTCACTTATTTATTTATTTGTTTGTTTGTTTGTTTACTTACCAACCATTTTGTAAAAAGGTTTAAAAAAGAGCAACAAATCTAGGAGAAATCCATAAATAGAGACATAATGCCCTAGGACAAAAGTAATGGCACCTTACAAAATGAGGACATCAAGCAATGTATAATATAAAAAAGGGAGAAATGAATAATATCTGTACATCTGGTAAGAATTTGTACTTTGTGAATTGGCTACAAGAGATACACACATACAGTATTTAGTAAAAGATTGCTCAATGAAACTTGAAACTAATGCAGAAAAAGGTGTGTGTGTGTGTGTGTGTGTGTGTGTGTGTGTGTGTGTGTGTGTGTGTGTGTGTGTGTGTGTGTGTGTGTGTACCCTGTGATGGACTGGCATCCTATCCAGAATCTATTCCCACGACAGGCTCTGGATCTGTTGCAATCCTGTCAAGAACAGAGTGACTACTAAAGATAAATAAATGAAAAAAAGGGATATAAAAACAAAATATATATAAAAAAAAAAGTGCTCCAAAAAATTGTCCTTCTGCAAATCTCTCCTTTTACGACCGTACAATCAGGTGAATATTTCACTTCCACCCCCTCGATATTAGAAATGTAACACAAAGTTAATTTTGAAAACTTTTCAAAAGTTAGCAAAATTAACTTTCCAAAGAAGTAGGCTGACAAATGAGAAGGCAGCTGAGCTTCACACTGCAACAGCAGGAGCTTGTGATGTTCTTGACATCTCAGAGGATTTAGTGGTTAGCGACTTACACACAGATGATCTCAAAGTTGGCGGTTAGAGGCCGAGGGAGTCGTTCCCTAATCAGAGCGTTCCTCTCACATCTGGAGAGCGGAATCTATCTGCAGGGAACATCTGGTTACTTGGTTGATCCCAGGAGGAGGTTGTTCCTTCTCTTCGTCAGACTATATGCAGAGCCATTCATGACTGTTCATGGCCACTGAAGGAGACAGAAATATAAAATAAAGCAGATTTCTGTACCGTGCTTCCCTAGCACTTGTTTTTTCTCCTTGCTGGTGTCTGTCAGTCTGATGGTCAGTGATGTTTGGTCCTGGTGATGGTACGGCCTGTTACCCACTGTCCTCACCAGGGGGGTGAGATCACTCTTGACACAACCGTCCCTGTTCTGAAGTCATCTGAGTCACTGGGATCGCATGCATCCAGGGCGAGCTTTTTACAGCTCGGTTGTGGAGCAGAAAAGCATTTTTTAACAGAAAAGAAAACCGAAAACTTTGTTTCAGCAAACAAAGTATTACTGTTCAATCCAGACTTCAATGAAAGGAAGTAATTTGCGTTTCTTGACTCTTCATATGTAAAACTTCCACAAAGTCAAAGTTTCTTTCCGTTCCTCGCCTCTTGATCCCCTCTCCTCCGTTTCAATAGACTTCTCTGATCAGGTGTGGTGGCTGTTTTCGACTAGGCCACAGACAGGCAGAGGATTATCAAAAAAGGGACGAATAAAGCCTGAGCAAAGCTCGAGAAGCTCGAGAAGCAGCAGCAGCAGACACTCATCTTGATCGTATTAGCAGGTTTTAGCTGACGCAGATCTGACTGCACTCTTCCTCTACTGCTCCATGCTCTCTAGACAATTTCCAAGACTGAGTCATGTCTTTCTCTTTCTTTCCTCTCTCTGTCTCTCTCTTTTTCTTGCAATCTCTGTCTTTTTTTTATTTGCAGTCATCTGCTTACTCTCTCTACTTTCTGCCCTCTCTGTCCTCCCACAGATTTCTCAGAGTTCACTACTTCCTCTTTCTCTCTCTCTCTCTCTCTCTCTCTCTCTCTCTCTCTCTCTCTCTCTGTTTGACGTCTGCGAGTTGGTTTTGATTAAAAACAGGCACGTCGTCATGTAAAGGTCTACGACTCCTGGCCAGCTTGTTGGTGGATTGCTGCAATATTTTGGCTCCTGACTTTTTGTTTGCAATATTTTTTCTTCTCCTCCTAAACAGTTGAGCCCTGTAACTGTACAAGCATCCTTACGCAAACTGTCAAGTGTGAAACAAAAATAAAAATTAAAACGGCTCGACGTGCTGTCACAGACATTCCTGGAGAGCATGCCAGCCTGTAAAAACACAAAACTTGGGAGTGGCGTCTTTAGACAACTTACTTTTTTATACACATCTGGGTAAAGGAGGCCCTTGGAATCACTGGAACAGTGACTCAACTGTGTCTTTAGGCATTTGCTAAGGAAAACAAGGTCTAGTGCTTTTCTTTGAGTGTTTAGCTCTTTCATTCCCTAATATAGACATGGTGTTTGAGAGCTCTCTCTCTCTCTCTCTCTCTCTCTCTCTCTCTCTCTCTCTCTCTCTCTCTCTACTTCACAGTGTGTTTTAAAGACACAGAGCTGCTTCTTTAATGTCAATACCATTTAAATTAAGAGTGACAGGAAAGAGACAACATAGACCATCCGACTTCCCGGGAGTCGATTTGACGAGCTTATAAAATCTCACAGCCACAGCGCTGCCGAGTTCTGGAAAAAGTGGCGATTAATTCCAGAGAACGTCAGCGCTGACCGTAGCGCAGGTCCAGATCACAGGGTTATCTATAGTCACTGTATATATTACTAGAACACTAATACACAACTGCACAAACACACACACACACACACACACACACACCAATCTAAACACAGTCAAACACACCTGATTCAGTTCAGGTAAACACGATAAAACTAACAAAAAGCAAATAAAACCAAACAAAAAAGAAGGACTAGTGTTTTTTTTTTCCTGACACACAATGGATTACGACTGCATTCTAACATAAATCAGCCCAGTAAATGAAACAAAGACACAACACAAAAACTAAATATATTTACACACTAAGACACATATAACACATATTCCAGACAAAAAAGTATTAAAACATAACTTAAAACAATTAAGTACCCTCACATGACACACTCGTATTGCAACTTTAACTTTAATAACCATTTATTTTATTTTATATGATAATAATAATAATAGTAGTAGTAATAATAATAATAATAATAAGAAGAAGAATAATAAGAATAATAAACCCATTAGCATGAAGCTCTGATTAGCATTCATGCAGAATCCAAGTGAACCTTTAGCATGTAGCAACCGACATATCCCAGGACTCTTGCTATGTCGAATATCGTGCTGAATTCATTAATGTTAACATTAACATTAGCATGTGATATATCAGAAATAATCTGCTTTGCCTTTAGACAATAATGAATTAGCATTAAAATGAAGGTATGATCTATAATCCTGATTATCTGCCACAAATTGGATTACAACCCTCATACAAATTGGCTTTTTCGAGCTTAAATGCCAGGAGTCTGTGGGTGAATAACCTCGAAAACATGTGTTGTATATGATGAATTTCTCTCTCTCTCTCTCTCTCTCTCTCTCTCTCTCTCTCTCTCTCTCTCTCTCTCTCTCTCTCTCTCTCACACACACACACACACACACACACACACAGCCCCTCCTACCTCCTCCTACCTACTACCTCGAGCCATGAGCGACGTTTATTAGAGAGTGAGATGTGACACATTTACACCATGTTCTTAAACTAATCAGCCAAGGAAATGAACATGTTTCTTATGCTAAACACACATACACACTCACACACACACACACACACACGTAAATCTGCAAACGGGAATTCCCTCTGATGCTAGCACGTAACAAATACAAGCCAAATTAGCAGGACTAGTTGTTCTCACATCACAGAAAAAAAACAACATTCCTAAAATATACACAAAGTAAACATTTTATATTACAGCTTCACACTCTGGTTAATGCTCTGGATGAAACATTAGCAGTTAATCAGAATGGCTGTAAATTGCCTTCCTGATAAACGAGAACGCCAGATCAAGGTCAAAGCCTGTTAGCGTCGCGCAAATGAAATATTCAATAGACGAAAACGAGTCGAATTGAATATTCATGCACTTTAATTCTGCCCCAATAAGCCGAGTGTTTCATGCAAACAAAATTGCAATCAAACCAAATTAAGAGCTGAAGAAAAGAAAACACACTCCACACACACACACACACACACACACACACACACACACACACACACACACACACACACACACACACACACAAATAAAAAAGAGAACACGTTTACTTGATTTTTTCTCAGATTTTCAACAAGGTACCAGAAGACGACACGGAGGTTTAATCGAAGGTGGTTTTATTGTTTAATTTTGATCCAAACTCTCAATTAAACGCTTCTAAACATTCCGTCAAACGTAAACGACTGAGAAAATCGAGTGTCAGTGAAGCTTCATGTCTAATTTCTGGAAGGCAAAACTAATGAAACTGGCAGTTGGAAAAAACAGTTACCTGAAGATTTCCTAGATAAAAATCAAAATGACACTAAACTCACACTGAAGTTCTTTAGATGGTTAAAGGCTTTTTCAAAAAGTTTCTTCAAGAGGTTTTAGTTCCAGTAGATTGAAAAAATAATATTACATCAAAGCGCTGACCCTGGAGACTCCTTCCATAAACATTAACTTCTCCTTACCTCGGGAAAACCTCACTATGTGTAAAACGATCCGTTTGTTCATTGTTACTACAGAAACAAGAACTCGCAGCTATTGTAGCTAGCATATCTGGCTTGCTAGCGTGTTAGCTGCTAAAGGTTTAGTCTAGTCAGGATCAGCAGCAGAAAAAGTTCTAGAATAAATGTATGAACTCGTCAGTGTGCTAAAAATGATGACGAGATACAGTTACTTACACAGAAAAGGAGCGTGGTTGCATTTTTGTCTGTTTAGGTGTGTGTTTAGGTGTGTGTGTGTGTGTGTGTGTGTGTGTGTGTGTGTGTGTGTGTGTGTGTGAGAGAGAGAGAGAGAGAGAGAGAGAGAGAGAGAGAGAGAGAACTCATGCTTAATTAAGACAGACTTGTTGAAAAAACTGAGCTTTCAGGGATGATGAAGTAGCTAATGAGCTAGAGAAAGTTACCCAACGCCTAATGAGCAACGCCCACACACACACAGACACGCACAGAGTATTCCATATCCCTCACCCATCCACAGGCTCACTTCATCTCTCTGTAATGATGATGAATCATCATACACCTTTTCCACAACATGGGCGGATTCTTCCACCCTGTACAAGCTCGAGCATCAGCATTTGTTTGACCTGTGAGTGACTGAGTGCGAGTGCGAGTGCGAGTGCGAGTGTGTGTGTGTGTGTGTGTGTGTGTGTGTGTGTGTGTGTGTGTGTGTGTGTGTGTGTGTGTGAGTGTATGTGTTGATTAGCTCTTTAGAACGGCATTAACATGCTTTCACCTCATGGATTTGAATTCTGCATTGCACAGGTAACAGCTGACCTTATATTTAATGTTGTGTGTGTTTGTGTGTGTGTTTACATGTGTGTGTTTACCCAAGTACTAAAGAGAAAATCTCCTTATTGAGAGCTGACCTGCAAAGCTCCAGGTGTAGTGTTTGACTCCAGACTGAACCCTATAGATGTTTACTGCACAAGCTGGGGTTTGACAGTTACTCTGTGTTGTTTTCCAGGCGTGTAAATTCCATAGAATTCCCAATCACTCATCCCTATTCTTCCTAAACACCCAATCACTCATCCCTATTCTTCCTAAACACCCAATCACTCATCCCTATTCTTCCTTAACACCCAATCACTCATGCCTATTCTTCCTAAACACTAAATCACTCATCCATATTCTTCCCAACACCCAATCACTCATCCACATTCTTCCCAACACCCAATCACTCATCCCTATTCTTCCCAACACCCAATCACTCATCCCTATTCTTCCCAACACCCAATCACTCATCCCTATTCTTCCCAACACCCAATCACTCATCCATATTCTTCCCAACACCCAATCACTCATCCCTATTCTTCCCAACACCCAATCACTCATCCACATTCTTCCCAACACCCAATCACTCATCCACATTCTTCCCAACACCCAATCACTCATCCACATTCTTCCCAATACCCAATCACTCATCCCAACACCCAATCACTCATCCACATTCTTCCCAACACCCAATCACTCATCCCAACACCCAATCACTCATCCACATTCTTCCCAACACCCAATCACTCATCCCCATTTCTCCTAAACCAATCACTCACTCCCATTCCTCAACACACACACATGTTCCTGATAACACAACAGATGTTCCTGATAACTATCATTTTTCCCCTATTTTTCCCACCACACCTGAGCAGTTGATGATGGACCAGTTCCAGGTTCCAGAGCTGAACATGACATGAAAACTTGCTGCCTAATACAATAAGTAACTTGCTTCAGCTAATTAACAAGCTGTACAAAATGAAGGACATATAAACAAAACCTTTAGAGAGTTTTCTCTCTCTCTCTCTCTCTCTCTCTCTCTCTCTCTCTCTCTCTCTCTCTCTCTCTCTCTCTCTCTCTCTCTCTCACACACACACACACACACACACACACACACACACACACACACACACACACACACACACACACTTACTTTAAACAGATATGAGTCAGTGAGTGTGAAGCTCCATACATCTCACCCGGTTTATTTTCCTCCACAAGTGCATGTCGGCATTGTGAATTCTAATTTCAGACTGTAAATGAGACTGTGTGTGTGTGTGTGTGTGTGTGTGTGTGTGTGTGTGTGTGTGTGTGTGTGTGTGTGTGTGTGTGTGTGTGATGACAGAACTCAGCTCTGCTTTAGAAACCTGTCAGTCTGGAGTTTTAATGTATTGATGAACCTGTGGGAATTTTTGAAAGAGAAACTAATTAACAGGAATGGAGACGTTTCTTATCATTCAGTCATTCATTTATTTATCTATCCAGTGATCTGTCCATTTATTTATTTATCTATCCAGTGATCTGTCCATTTATTTATTCATTTATTTATCCATCCAGTGATCTGTCCATTCATTTATTCATTTATCAATCTATCCAGTGATCTGTCCATTCATTTATTCATTCATCCCTCCTAAAATTTATTTCTTTATCAATGACTGCCTTTTATTCTCCATCCATCTATCTCTCTATCCATCTATCCATGCACCAGTTATACATATTCATCAATCCATCCATCCATCCACCTGTCCACCAGTTTATCCATCTCTCCATCCATCCATCCACCTGTCCACCAGTTTATCCATCTCTCCATCCATCCATCCACCTGTCCACCAGTTTATCCATCTCTCCATCCATCCATCCACCTGTCCATCAGTTTAACCATCCATCCACCTGTCCACCAGTTTATCCATACATCCATCAATTCATCCATCCATCCACCTGTCCATTGGTTTATCCATTTCTCTATCCTTCCATCCTTCCACTTGTCTATCAGTTTATACATAGTTATTTTTTAATGGCTATAATAATGAGATAATTAATCCAGACAATACTCTGTGCCCTGATGCTATGATCCCTCCATCCTGCTTTACAGTTGATGTGTACTCTGTGTCGAAGCTCCTCATGCCTCTGATGAGTCATTAATCTGTGTATTAGTCCAACCATCTATTTATTCATCCATTACACACTCCATTGCTCGGAGTCCCTCTGGCCTGCTTTTCTTCCTGTTGTTACACATTTTTTAGCAAACTGTTTGTTTTTCAGCTAAATGATCTGAAGACTGACATGAAATGTATACAGTGCACTTTATGCAGCCTGGAGACAGATCAACTTTAGCTCCAGCTTAAACCCGGAGATGTGAGGATCCATCCATTCAGGTTGAACGGGGTATTTGTTTGGCCACTAGCTGGCAGTGTGGTGTGTCTACAGGGTTAATTACAGCTCAGTATGAGACCCAGATCATGACTTCACACTGTTACAGCCACGTTCACCTCAGCTCACTCTGCTGTGCTCTATTATTCTTACTAACCTGTGGAAGGTAACAGAACTTCTGGAGAGCTTTAGGAGAGCTTTAGAATAAACATAATTTAAAGAAAGACTGCTCAAGAGTGTACATACATTTAACTAAGTCTATATATATATATAATAACTAAAGCTGTAGCATGATTGTAAAAATGTTATTAGCTTATTATTACTGTGTGATAACTGAATATGCAGCAATCATCATCATCATCATCATCATCATCATCATCATCATCATCATCTAAACCTATTGACACAGTAATAATTGTCCACACTGTGTGTGTGTGTGTGTGTGTGTGTGTGTGTGTGTGTGTGTGTGTGTGTGTGTGTGTGTGTGTGTGTGTGTGTGTGTGTGTGTTTGTTACACTGTGATTGCATCATAGTGCTGGACAGCAGGAAATTAAAGGCATCTGAGACACACACTCACACACACACACATACAGAGAGAGAGAGAGAGAGAGAGAGAGATGAGAATGGCGAGGAGTAGATGGAGAGGCGAATGAGAGGAGAGAGAGAGAGGAGAGAGAGATAGAGAGAGGAGAGAGAGAGTGAGGTTAATTAAAGTGCTGTAAAAATGGTCTGTGGACTGGGTGGGTGACATAAATACACGTGCGTGTGTGGGGTGTGTGTGTGTGGGTGTGTGTGTGTAGCATGCCTATTGACCATAAAGTCAAGAGATTACAGTGCCACACTCCACTCGCCATTCTCGCTTCCCGATCCCTCATGTCATGTCTCTATCGCGTCTCGATGGGGATGATCACCTCTCTAGCTATTTATATCCTTTCTCCCTATATCTTAGCTCGTCTCCCTCTCATCATCTGCTGTCTACTATCGCGAGCTCTCGCTGCGCCCTCTCGGACTCTCTCGTCTAGTCTCTCGACTCTCTCGATCTCATCGCTTACTCTGCTCTCTCTCCCTCTCCTTCTCACCCTCTCTCACTCCCTCTCACCCTCTCTCTTTCCTCTGTCTTTCCTCTGTCTCTCCTTCTCTCTCTCTCTCTCCTCCCCCTCTCTCTGATTTAATTAAGTTGACTGTGGAATATTAAACATTAATGACATCAGCGGTGAGTTAGTGGGCCGTTGTGTTTTTTTCCTTAAATCATCTCACACACTAGTGATAGAAGAGCTGAAAAAGGGCTGCAAATATTTAAACAATGCTGTGTGAGACGGACGGACGGAGCCTCCAGTGTCAGAGCTTCATCACAGTCAGACGTAAAAAGGGAATGTTTCATTACAGAGAGCACACAAAATACTCTAGATGTTTTGGTGTAAAATTGCTTTTGTACAAGCAATCGACTCATTCTATCTGTTCTCGTTCTCTCTCTCTCTCTCTCTCCTCTCTCTCTCACACACACACAAACACACAATACACACACACACACACACACAGTCTCCTCATGTGATTAATAATAATTTCACTCTGCTGATATGGAGATTATTCATTATTTAAATAATGTGTTTCCTTCCCACTTTTCTATAAAGGGATTACCTTATTATCTTCCTAATGGAACACACACACACGGCTATGAAATGTTGTGTGAAGTCACAGCTTTCCTTAATGTTGTGTGGAGAAGGAGAGCAACAGCGTCAGCATTTATCCCCTGAACGCTTGTTCTTACTGCAATCAATCAGGCAAGGAATAGACAAGGACACACACATAGACACCACACACACACACACACACACACACACACAGTATACCACACACACACACATGCATGCACGCACACAAATGTTACACACAAACAGGTACACACAATACACCCAACAAAACACATGCCACACACACACAATGTTACACACAACACTACACACAAATGTTACACACATAGACACACACACATGCACACACACATATATACACACATACACACATGTATGCACGCGCACACACCACAGTTATCTGGTCAGAGGTTTGAAAATTTTCCACTGGTTTGAGAGAGATGATTTATTTTGGTTCCTGGCAACAATGACGGCAAAGCTTATTATGTCTGCGTTGGGACGCCACTAGAGGACTCTGAGCTGTGGCACACATGTTAACAGAGTGTGTGAGGAGAGAGAGAGAGAGGAGAGAGAGAGAGAGAGAGAGAGAGAGAGAGAGAGGAGAGAGAGAGAGAGAGAGAGAGATGGACAAGGGCATGGACAAGGACAGGAATTAAGTGGAAATTTAATGGAGAGAGATTTGACCGCTCTCTCTCTCTCTCTCTCTCTCTCTCTCACACACACACACGCACACACACACACACGCGCACAACCACACACCGCCACAACCCACCACACACACAAACACACACACACACACACACACACACACACCACCACACACCTTAAGCACTCAAATCTCCCAGTGTTCTCATTTCACTCCTTAATTAGAATCTAGAGAAATAAACATTTTAATATAAACATCAGATCATGGCTCTCCAAGGCTTCTACATAGAGCCATGTTCTTTTGGGAGAAGGTTCTACTAGATTGATTAGGACCAGAACCACAGGGTTCTATGTAGAACATTGTATAAAAGCTAAAATCAATATAAACACTGGGATGATGCCTCATCAGTGTCTTGGAGTTACCATTATGTTGGAAGTAGAGAGGATGAAGAGATGGAAGGTGATGAACCTGCAGAAGATGGAAAGACACCAAAGATACGACAGCCAGAACGGAGCTGATGCAAAGAAAAGACTCAAAATATTCAGACATACAGCCCTGTGAAATCTGCCACAGACACATGATGTTAACTGCTATCACTGTGTGTTTACACCTCAACACGTGTCCACTGTGTGTGTGTGTACGTGTGTGTGTGTGTACATGTGTGTATGTTTTGTAATTAAACAGTGTTTGAACTTTAAAGCCCCGCCGCATGTCTCACACGGACGTGTTTTTTCTCGCCTCCGTTTTACCTAATGTCTCGTTTCCATAGCGATCGCAGTGAAACCTATTTGCCTTTTTCTTTGCAAATTTTTTATCTGATCTTCGGGGATAAAAAAGACGACAATTGGTTCTTTATTTAACAAAACCGTGTGGTGTAAAAATTATCCTGCACTTTAAACTGATTATCCTCTCATTCATGTCATCGTCAGATTGGATCCTCTGGAGCAGAGATTTGAATAAAAAAATACGATTTAAAGTAAAAATTATAAAATAAGAGTCTACAGAAAAAGTCACATAAAAAAGGTTACTCCTGTTAACATGAGAAGAAAAACCACTAGCATAATGCTAATGCTAAACCGAGGCCTCTCTCTCTCTGTGTGTGTGTGTCACTTTCTCTCTTGCTCTATGTGTGTGTCTCTCTTTCTCTCTCTCGCTCTATGTGTGTCTGTCAATCTCTCTCTCTCTCCCTCTCTCCCTCTCGCCTTATGTGTGTGTCTCTCTCTCTATCTATCTATATTTCTCTCTCTCTCTCTCTCTCTCTCTCTCTCTCTCTCTCTCCCCTTCTCAGATCCTTATTTTAAAAAAAGGTGCCACTTGGATGTGTTTAATCTAACAGATTATCCAGATGAAAAAATCATTCGTTTTTCTCTCCTCCATCTCTAGTTCTGCATTCATCCTCCAGTGAGAGAGATAAATAGAGAAAGAAAGAGAGAGAGAAAGAGAGCAAGAAAGAGAGAAAGAGATGAGAAACAAACAGCTTCCCTAAAGACGTTCATTAAATTCTCATTGGCTCTGTGGGAGCAAGATTCCGGAAGCTTATAGCTTTTCAAGCTTTTAGCAAAGTCCATGTTTTTCCCCAGGAGATCTCTCTCTCTGCTCTCTCTCCTGCTCTCGTCTCTCTCTCTCTCTCTCTCTCTCGTCTTTCTCTCTTTCTCTCGCTCTCGTCTCTCTCTTTATACAGAATGTGTACGAGCTCATCGTGTTCTGAGTAAAAGAGAAGAGTAATGGTGCTGTCAGTGTCCATTAAAACTTGCATTGGGACTGAAATTGCTGAAGAGATGGTGTCTGTAAATGCCTTATTAGAACAAAGAACACGTCATAACGATCACGTTTTGGCAGATAGCAGGATACAAAAAACTGTGGGGAAAAAATAAAATGACGCTAAAAACAGCATCATGTTAGCATAAATTTTTGAAATGGCGGTTTTGTGGGTTCAGCTGGGAACCGATGGTACATGAGGAAGACGCGCTTCTCTTTCTTCTAGCAGGACCTATATGAATACAGCGCTACAAACAAAAAACACAACAAAATAACGGCACAACGAAACAACCTGCTCTACATGAGAGGAAGAAGGTGCATCCTATACTTCCGACTCTACTTCCTGCTAGTCACTAGATGAAGCTTGCCGATCTCACCAACACTCAACCTCTAGCAACTAGCTAAAAGCGTCTACATACACAAACAAACAACACCGCATATCACACTCTAGAATACTCTCTACCAAAAAATTAACAAAACAAGCCTTCTCTCACTATGATTAAAATCAAAAATCGGCTCGAAACAGAGCGATAACAGACAATAACAAGGACAGACAAAGCAACAATCTTAACAGAAAAAACACCTTCGTATCACATTATTATTAATTTCTAACTACTTGAGGGACAACGTGTTACAGGCTACTAGTGCTCCGTGTATCGATTATTATATTATTAAGCTCTACTTTCCCTGTTATGCACACAATATTAATAACACTACTTTTATTCCTGCTAGCATGAATATTAATAAATCACTACTCGTGCTAGCTCGAGAGGAATAACGCTAGCTACTCCTGCTAGCACAATAGAAGAATCCTACTACTTAACTTCGCAACACAGAGCAGAAAAATGAAAGGATAATGAAGATTGAACACTGCATCATCATTTGTTGTTTTCTTCAGACGAGGCTTTTCGGCCGCAGCAGTGTCTTACACCAAACCCCCCCCCCCCGTTTATTGTGGGCTTGTTTGGCAGCAGGTTCCTCACTAATAACAATCTTTCTTTCATACTGGATGAGGTTTTAATGGATTTTTCACACTGCAGTTCGTCGTGTATTTTTTTCCATCCACCTGAGAAACCCATGTTCTATTATTCATCAGAAGCGTTTATAACTGCGGGGGTCCGTCCTAACTGTGCGAGCGGTTCATTACACCAAAAGGAGAATCCAGTAACAAACAGAAGTCGGACGCAAACATGTAAAAAACCATGTGTAGGGTGGGGGGGGGGGGGGGGTTGGGGGGGGTGGGGTGTTGCTGGTGTGTGGGAGGTGGGTGGGGGTTCTTGTGTAATAAAATTCAAACATTTGCCTTAAACGTGGATAATAAACCTGTTCGAAAGTGTCTGGAAGCACAGTAACGAGCAAGTAGCATCTCGCAATGGTGTTTTGATTTGTGTGTTTGTTTTGTGTTTTTTGTGTTTTTTTGTTTTTTTGTGTTTTGTGTTGTTGTGTTTATGCTGTTCTTACATTAAATTGCTATCTGCTGATAGGCTGATAAGAAGAGAAACCTGTTTAGAGACGCTTGGGTGGTGGACAGAGAAGAGAGAGAAACTCGAGAGAAACAGACTATATGGAGAGGACAAAGATACAGACGGACATATAGAAGATCAGAGAGAGAGAGAGAGAATGAGATGGATATAAACATCTATAGATAGAGCCATAGCCAGAAACAGAGAGAGAGAGAAATGAGAGGGACAGAGAGAGGTAGATATGGATAGAGAGATAGAGAGAGACATAGCCGAAACAGAGAGGAGAGAGAGAGAGAATGAGAGTTTTACTTTTATTCGTAATTTGCCGGATACATACATTTGTGTTTCAGAATTTTTCATCATATGTCTTCCCTAGTATATATATCATGAAAAATTATTTAGAAATAAAATAAAAAATACATAAATAATAATCAAATACATAAATACATATAAATAAATAAATAGGCAACAGGTGTGTGAAAATAAAAGCTGCAGACAGTACAGTTTATGATAATTGTATCGTAAGTGACCACTACAAAGTTTAAGAAAAATCAGAGGTATCAAAAACAAGTGGTTCTCATGCACGCTTACATATGCCTCATGACACACGCATGTGTCTCAAAAAACCATTGTATTGTTGGTCAGCTTGTCGTAGGCAAATTCGATTTTTAGCCTGCTGCTACTAGCCGCTTGCAGCGAAGCGTTGGATCAACTGTAGCTCGTTGTAACCCCTTGTCACATGTTTTCTCCGCTAGTTTAGCTGTGCCCATCAGATGAGTTCAATAAAACCAGTTGCCTCCGTTTCGAGAAGCGATATTTTACGCCTCCGATTAAAAACCTTTCTTGGACGTCCTAATCAGATTTTGTAAACAGCTCCTGAGTAGCTTAAAAAGACCTTGTCTAACCTTGGACCTTGGACATCTTTCCCCACGAGAACCTAAACTCCCATTTATACCGCTGGATTGAGGTGAGTGCGCAACATGTCCGTCTGTTAGTTATCGCCCTGAATCAAAAAATCCTCACTCCAGACAATACTGACGCAGCACTACAGGGGGTTATCAGGGTCCTCCACCTGGTCTCGACCACAGACACAGCTGGGTTCACTGTCCTGGCCACCTGAGACTTTTGTCTTCCTCAAGGAGTCGTTTGGCAGCACTTTACTGTTATTTGGTACATGGCTGTCTAGACATGTCCTTAAAAAGTATTTGAGCAGTGGAGTCGTGAAGACAAGCTGGAGTCTGTGACTCTCGTACGTCTCCTCCTCCGCTCCATCGCCGGGAGAGAACGCGAAGTCCCGACTCCATGTCGTTCCTCTCCTGTCATGAGTATTTCCATGTCTCTGTGCACTGTACATTTGGTAGCTGCGTGTAGTGCATTGTACATGCTTCTTCTGCTTGCAGTTGTGTGCTGTTAGACGTGAAGATACTCAGCCCCGCCACTGTTTCAGCTCTCCGCTGTGTATCCAGGCCTCCTCCTTCGTCTAGTAGGTGGCCAGCTGTGTGTTGGTGTTGCTAGTAACACCTGCATCTGCTCCCTGAGGACAGCAGTTCTCGAAGTTATGACAGAGTTGAAGAAGAAGAGTGATTTCCAGTTGAATCTTTCTGATCTGGTTACCGGTTTTCCTGTAGGCAGCACGGATCTGTAATAAGGTGTCAGCTCGGATAAGCCTCAACTCCTCACGCTTTCCTTAAGAACAGGTTTTATCTAGCGTGAGGCCACCTACTCTTCCTCAGTATGGCATTTGCAGTTTTCTCCCCACCAATCTTTGTGGTTTTTAGTGTAGTTACGAGTCTCTGCGCGGCTTGTATCCGAAGGCAACGGATTCATGCTCCTCACGTCTACAGCCCGTAGCCCCCTTCCTGTAATGTCAGGGAAAGTACTCTAGGCTGCATGCAACCCATTGTTGTCCAGCTATTACCAAAAGAGTCCACATTCTTCTTTGCATGTCGCCACCAGTTCTCTTCAGTGGTTCCTAAAATAGTCCCTTGCCACAGAGTTGAGGCAGCCAGGTTGTTGACCACCAGAATCTTCTCTGTACGACAAGGTGGTAGTAGCCTTTCCACGTGGACAATCGGGCCAGAGACCTTTTCCAGCAGCCCCTTTTTCTGCGAATTGGGTTTTCATTTCCTAAAAAACTCCCATATGTTAGTCCATCCTTCTCCACTGTGCCCTCCTGGGCAGTCGTGGAACCCGCAGCCTGCTTAAACAAAACCTTCACTTTTTGACCAGTTGGACCCGTGCAGAGGCAGGCTTGTTCATATTCCCAATGTCTTTTTTAAAACCCTGATGTATTTTGTCTCCGGTGATTCAAAACAGAAGGTCTCTGCACTAGCTGTTAAGACCACCTTAAAATAACCTCCCTTTTGGTTTAAAGTCTCTTTCAGATGATGCTCTGAGTCTAACATAGTAAGGTTCGACTAACTAGACTGTAAATTGTGCGGAAAGTGGACCTCTCCCTACTACCCCTAGTCACCGGTAACGGTGCACTTAAACCTCCCCCTGCGTTAACCAGCACAGATACAACAGAGTACACAGGATTTCGAGATATTATATAAAAACCTTCAAGCCAAAGTGCTTCATACATTAAAAATGTAGTTGAGAGATTTAAAACGTCCTCCACCCTCACACCATTAGCTGGCACTCACCTGACGCCATGGCGTGGAGACAGGTGACGTCCCCCTCTGCGTGAGGGACGCCATCCCGCTCGCCCTGCTACTACACACCTTACTACTTCCTATCTAAAGAAACTACACTATTTCACACAACACCTATATAACCTTTCTGTTCTCTTACTCCCTCACTTCGAAAGAGGGCTAACTCTATCGCTAGAAGTGAAAGAGAACCAGAAAAATCGCACCGATAGCTCTCAGCTCCTGTGACCACTCACACACCCAC
>NC_062524.1:15531238-15599054 GCF_022655615.1 Tachysurus fulvidraco | reverse complement strand
GCTCTATCTCGCGTCTAATCTCTCTCTCTTCGTTTCCTCCCTTGCCTGTAAAAATGTGTCTGTGACTGGGTGGGGACATAACATACACGTGTGTGTGTGTGTGTGTGTGTGTGTGTGTGTGTGTAGAATGCATATGTACCATAAAGTCAATAATAATTACACTGCCACACCCATGCCCCCCCACTCGCTCTCCCTCCCTCTGTAAGTCTCTCTCCCGTTCTCTCCCTCTCTCTCTTTCTCTCATTTTCTCCCTTTCTCTCTCTCCCTCTCTCTCTCTTTCTCTCTCTCTCTCTCTCTCTCTCTCTCTCTCTCTCTCTCTCTCTCTCTCTCTCTCTCTCTCTCTCTCTCTCCCTCTCCTTCTCACCCTCTCTCACTCCCTCTCACCCTCTCTCTTTCCTCTGTCTTTCCTCTGTCTCTCCTTCTCTCTCTCTCTCTCCTCCCCCTCTCTCTGATTTAATTAAGTTGACTGTGGAATATTAAACATTAATGACATCAGCGGTGAGTTTAAGTGGCGTTGTGTTTTTTCCTTAAATCATCTCACACACTAGTGTAGAAGAGCTGAAAAAGGGCTGAATATTAAACAATGCTTGTGTGAGACGGACGGACGGAGCCTCCAGTGTCAGAGCTTCATCACAGTCAGACGTAAAAAGGGAATGTTTCATTACAGAGAGCACACAAAATACTCTAGATGTTTTGGTGTAAAATGCATTTGTACAACAATCGACTCATTCTGCGTTCTCTCTCTCTCTCTCTCTCTCTCACACACACACAAACACACATACACACACACACACACACACACAGTCTCTCATGTGATTAATAATAATTTCACTCTGCTGATATGGAGATTATTCATTATTTAAATAATGTGTTTCCTTCCCACTTTTCTATAAAGGGATTACCTTTATCTTCCTAATGGAACACACACACACGGCTATGAAATGTTGTGTGAAGTCACAGCTTTCCTTAATGTGATGGAGAAACAAAGCGTCAGCATTTATCCCCTGAACGCTTGTCTACTGCAATCAATCAGGCAAGGATAGACAAGGACACACACATAGACACACACACACACACACACACACACACACACACAGTATACACACACACACACATGCATGCACGCACACAAATGTTACACACAAACAGGTACACACACATACACCCACAAACACATGCACACACACACAAATGTTACACACACACACACAAATGTTACACACACAGACACACACACATGCACACACACATATATACACACATACACACATGTATGCACGCGCACACACACAGTTATCTGGTCAGAGGTTTGAAAATTTCCACTGGTTTGAGAGAGAATGATTTATTTTGGTTCCTGGCAACAATGACGGCAAAGCTTATTATGTCTGCGTTGGGACGCCACTAGAGACTCTGAGCTGTGGCACACATGTTAACAGAGTGTGTGAGAGAGAGAGAGAGAGAGAGAGAGAGAGAGAGAGAGAGAGAGAGAGAGAGAGAGAGAGAGAGAGAGAGAGAGATGGACAAGGGCATGGACAAGGACAGGAATTAAGTGGAAATTAAATGGAGAGAGATTTGACCGCTCTCTCTCTCTCTCTCTCTCTCTCTCTCACACACACACACGCACACACACACACACGCGCGCACACACACACACACACACACACACACACACACACACACACACACACACACACACACACACACACACTTAAGCACTCAAATCTCCCAGTGTTCTCATTTCACTCCTTAATTAGAATCTAGAGAAATAAACATTTTAATATAAACATCAGATTCATGGCTCTCCAAGGCTTCTACATAGAGCCATGTTCTTTTGGGAGAAGGTTCTACTGATTGATTAGGACCAGAACCACAGGGTTCTATGTAGAACATTGTATAAAAGCTAAAATCAATATAAAACACTGGGATGATCCTCATCAGTGTCTTGGAGTTACCATTATGTTGGAGTAGAGAGGATGAAGAGATGGAAGGTGATGAACCTGCAGAAGATGGAAAGACACAAAGATACGACAGCAGAACGGAGCTGATGCAAAGAAAAGACTCAAAATATTCAGACATACAGCCCTGAAATCTGCCACAGACACATGATGTAACTGCTTCACTGTGTGTTTACACCTCAACACGTGTCCACTGTGTGTGTGTGTACGTGTGTGTGTGTGTACATGTGTGTATGTTTTGTAATTAAACAGTGTTTGAACTTTAAAGCCCCGCCGCATGTCTCACACGGACGTGTTTTTTCTCGCCTCCGTTTTACCTAATGTCTCGTTTCCATAGCGATCGCAGTGAAACCTATTTGCCTTTTTCTTTGCAAATTTTTTATCTGATCTTCGGGGATAAAAAAGACGACAATTGGTTCTTTATTTAACAAAACCGTGTGGTGTAAAAATTATCCTGCACTTTAAACTGATTATCCTCTCATTCATGTCATCGTCAGATTGGATCCTCTGGAGCAGAGATTTGAATAAAAAAATACGATTTAAAGTAAAAATTATAAAATAAGAGTCTACAGAAAAAGTCACATAAAAAAGGTTACTCCTGTTAACATGAGAAGAAAAACCACTAGCATAATGCTAATGCTAAACCGAGGCCTCTCTCTCTCTGTGTGTGTGTGTCACTTTCTCTCTTGCTCTATGTGTGTGTCTCTCTTTCTCTCTCTCGCTCTATGTGTGTCTGTCAATCTCTCTCTCTCTCCCTCTCTCCCTCTCGCCTTATGTGTGTGTCTCTCTCTCTATCTATCTATATTTCTCTCTCTCTCTCTCTCTCTCTCTCTCTCTCTCTCTCTCTCTCTCTCTCCCCTTCTCAGATCCTTATTTTAAAAAAAGGTGCCACTTGGATGTGTTTAATCTAACAGATTATCCAGATGAAAAAATCATTCGTTTTTCTCTCCTCCATCTCTAGTTCTGCATTCATCCTCCAGTGAGAGAGATAAATAGAGAAAGAAAGAGAGAGAGAAAGAGAGCAAGAAAGAGAGAAAGAGATGAGAAACAAACAGCTTCCCTAAAGACGTTCATTAAATTCTCATTGGCTCTGTGGGAGCAAGATTCCGGAAGCTTTATAGCTTTTCAAGCTTTTAGCAAAGTCCAGTTTTTCCCCAGGAGAGTCTCTCTCTCTCTCTCTCTCTCTCTCTCTCTCTCTCTCTCTCTCTCTCTCTCTCTCTTGCTCTCTCTCTCTCTCTCTTTATACAGAATGTGTACGACTCTCAGTGTTCTGAGTAAAAGAGAAAGAGTAATGGTGCTGTCAGGTTCCATTAAAACTTGCATTGGGACTGAAATTGCTGAAGAGATTTTGTATGTAAATGCATTAGAACAGAAGAACACGTATAACGATAACGTTTGCAGATAGAAGGATAAAAAAAACTGTGGGGAAAAAATAAAATGACGCTAAAAACAGATCATGTTAGCATAAAATTTTTGAAATGGCGGTTTTGGGATTCAGCTGGGGAAACATGGTACATGAGGAAGAAGCGCTACTCCTGCTAGCACGAGAGGAAGAAGCGCTACACCTGCTAGCATGAGAGGAAGAAGTGCTACTCCTGCTAGCACGAGAGGAAGAAGCGCTACACCTGCTAGCACGAGAGGAAGAAGCGCTACACCTGCTAGCACGAGAGGAAGAAGCGCTACACCTGCTAGCACGAGAGGAAGAAGCGCTACACCTGCTAGCACGAGAGGAAGAAGTGCTACTCCTGCTAGTATGAGAGGAAGAAGCGCTACTCCTGTTAGCACAAGAGGAAGAAGCACTACTCCTGCTAGCATGAGAGGAAGAAGCACTACTCTTGCTAGCTCGAGAGGAAGAAGCGCTACTCCTGCTAGCACAAGAGGAAGAAGCGCTACTCCGCAACAGAGCAGAATAAATGAAAGGATAATGAAGAGTGAACACTGCAGCAGTTGTTGTTTCTTTCAGACGAGGCTTCGGCCGCAGCAGTTAATTAAACCCCCCGTTATTGTGGGCTTGTTGCAGCAGGTTCACTCACTAATAACAATCTTTCTTTTCATCTGATGATGTTTATGGATTTTCATGCAGTTCGTCGTGTTTTTTTTCCATCCACCTGAGAAACCCAGGTTCTATTATTCATCAGAAGTCGGTTTACTGCGGGGGTCAGTCCTAACTGTGCTAGCTTCATTACACCAAAGAGAATCAAGTAAACAGGAAGTCGGAGCAACATGTAAACCATGAGGGGGGGGGGGGGGTCTGGGTAGAATTCACTTTCATAAACATGGAGATAAAAGCTCAAAGATCTGACATACGACCAGTAACATACGACCAGTGTGTGTGTGTGTGTGTGTGTGTGTGTGTGTGTGTGTGTGTGTGTGTGTGTGTTTGTGTGTGTGTGTGTTGAGCTGTTCTTACAGGATTGCTATCTGCTAGAGCTGATAAGAGAAAACTGTTTAGAGACAGGCTGGGGGGGGACAGAGAGAGAGAGAGAAATAGAGAGAAACAGACATAGATGGAGAGGGACAGAGACAGACGGACAAGAGAGAGAGAGAGAGAGAGAGAGATGGAGAGAGAGATAGAGAGAGACAGAGACAGAAACAGAGAGAGAGAGAAATGGAGAGGGACAGAGAGAGGGAGATATGGAGAGAGAGATAGAGAGAGACAGAGACAGAAACAGAGAGAGAGAGAGAGAGAGAGAGGTTTAACTTTTATTCGTAATTTGCCGGATACATACATTTGTGTTTCAGAATTTTTCATCATAGGTCTTCCCTAGTATATCATTGAAAAATTATTTAGAAATAAAAATAAATAAATAAATAAATAAATAAATAAATAAATAAATAAATAAATAAATAAATAGGCAAAAGGTGAAAATAAAAAAGCTGCAGACATTTTACCAGTTTAAAATAATTGTATCGTAAGTGACCACTAAAAGTTTAAAGAAAAATCAGAGGTTAAAAACAAGTTGGTTCTCATGCACCTTACATAAAGCCTCATTGACACACCATGTTTCATAAAAAAACATTGTATTGTTGGTCAGCTTGTAGTAGGCAAATTCGATTTTTAGCCTAGCTGCTACTAGCCGCTTGCAGTGAAGCTTTGGATCAACTGTAGCTCGTTGTAACCCCTTGTTTTTTTTTCATGTTTTCCGCTAGTTTAGCTATGCTCATCAGATAGTTCAATAAAACCAGTTTCCTCCTTTTCGAGAAGCGATATTTTACTCCTCCTATAAAAACCTTTTCTTGGAATTCTTAATCAGATTTTTTAAACCAGCTCCTGAGTAGCTTAAAAAGACCTTTTAATCTTGGACACCTTGGACATCTTTTACCCCACAGAACCTAAACTCCCATTTACCGCTGGATTGAGGTGTGCCACATGTCCGTCTGTAGTTATCGCCCCGTGAATAATCCTCCACTCCAGATCAACAGTACGCATCACTACAGGGGGTTTATACAGGGTCCTCCACCTGTCTCGCACAGGAACATCTGGGTTCAACATCCCTGGCCACCTTGAGACTTTTTGTCTCCTCAAGGAGTCTTTGTGCAGCACTTTTACTGTTATTTGGTACATGGCTTTCTTAGACATGTCCTTAAAAAGGTTTGACAGTGGAGTCTTGAAAGACAAGATGGAGTCTGTGACTTCGTCCTCCTCCTCCGCTCCCATCGCAGGAAGAAATCGAAGTCCCGGAAACTCCATGTCGTTCCTCCTGTCATGAGTATTCCCATGTCTCTGTGCAATGTACATTTTGTAGCTGCTTGGTAGTGCATTGTACAGTTCTTCTTGCAGTTTTGCTGTTAGACGTGAAGATCTCAGCCCCGCCACTGTTTTCAGCTCTTCCGCTGGTATCCAGCCTCCTTCGTCTAGTAGGTGGCCCAGCTTTGTGATGTTGTTGTCCAGTAAACACCTGCATATGCTCACTGAGGACAGCAGTCTCGAAGTTATGAAAGAGTTGAAGAAGAGTGATTTTCCATGAATCTTTCTGATCTGGTTACCGTTTTCCATGTAAGCAGCACGGATCTGTAATAAGGTGTCAGCTCGGATAAGCTCAACTCCTCCAGCTTCATTAAGAACAGGTGTTTATCTAGCTTGAGGCCACCTACTCTCCTCAGTATGGCATTTGCAGTTTTCTCCCACACCACATCTTTGTGGTTTGAGTGTATGTGTACGAGTCTCTGCGCTGCTTGTATCCGGAAGGCACGGATTCTGCTCCTCACGTCTACCAGCCCTTGCCCACCTTCCTGTAATGGCAGGTAAAGTACTGCGGCATGCAACCAGTGTTGTCCACTCCAAAAGAAGTCCACTATTCTTCTTTGCATGTCAGCAACCAGTTCTTCAGGTGGTTCCATAAGAATAGTCCTGTGCCACAGAGTTGAGGCAGCCAGGTTGTTTACCACCAGAACTCTTCCTCTGTAAGACAAATGTGGTAGTAGCCATTTCCACGTGGACAATCGGGCAGACACCTTTTCCAGCAGCCCCTTTTTCTGGAATTGTTCATTTCCTAAAAAACTCCCAGTATTTTTAGTCCATCCCTTCTCCACTGTAGCCCTCCTGGAAGTCGTGGAACCCAGCTGCTTAACATAAAACCTTCACTTTTTGACCAGTTGACCCGTGCAGAGGAAGCTTTTTCATATGTCCCAATGGTCTTTTTTAAACACGTGATGTCTTTTTTTCTCGGTGATAAAAACAGAAATGTCATCTGCATAGGCTGTTAAGACCACCTTAAAATAACCATCCACTTTTGGTATTAAAGTCTCTTTCAGTGATGCTCTGAGTCTACATAGTAAAGGTTCGATAACTAGACTGTATAATTGTGCGGAAAGTGGACAACTCTCCCTAATACCCCTAGTCACCGGTACTGGGGCACTTAAACCTCCCCCTGCTTTAACCAGCACAGATACAACAGAGTACAGGAGTTCGAAATATGATATAAAAACCTCTCCAAAGCCAAAGTGCTTCAATACATTAAAAAGGTAGTGAGAGATTTAAAACGTCCTCCACACTCACACCATTAGCTGGCACTCACCTGACGCCATGGAGACAGGTGACGTCCCCCTCTGTGTGAGGGACGCCATCCCGCCATGCTACTACACACCTGACTAACTTACCTGACTAAGAAACTACACTATTTAACACAAAAAACTATAATAAACTTTCTGTTCACTTTACTTCACCGAAAGAGACTAACTCTATCGATAAAAGTGAAAAGAGAACCAGAAAAAAGTGCACAATAGCTCTCAGCTCCTGTGACCACTCACATACCCAAATACTCCCAGCATGAGAGAGAGAGAGAGAGAGAAAGAGAGAGGGATGGAGAGAGAGAGACAGGAGACAGAGAGAGGGATGTGCAGAGATGCTGTAGGGATGCTAGTTTCAGTCTTAGCTCCACTTCAATGTAATAAGCAGGTTGCTATTTGCAAACGTTACACATTATGTGGTGAATCACTCCAATCCATCTAACAATAAATGACGACTCAGCAAAATGTCTCTACTGGCCAGATGTTCTTTAGCAACACCGTTAAACACACTAAGAAAGAACGAGAGAGAGAGAGAGAGAGAGAGAGAGAGAGAGAGAGAGAGAGAGAGAAGAAAAACCTCCTCTGAACCACTTGTTTATGACTTTATTTGTTACATGACTCAGCTTTAAATAGTTCAGACTTCTGATCGGTCAAAGTTGAAAAAGCTCCACCCCCTTTTGCACCATCCATGATATCTATCCTGCACTCTGTTAGCTCTTTTTCGTTGTTGTTTTTTTTTTGGCACATAATGTTCTGTTTATTTTCATTTAATTAAAATGAAGTTATGCTAAAATAATATGTTGCTGGTTTGTTGTTGTGAAAAGTTCTAAAAGTTGAAATAAAAAAATTAAATAAAAACACTAAAGCTGCAAGAGTGAGCCGAAGGCGGCTTTTTACAGGAGGACAACAGCAGCGGACTTTTGTTCACGGCTCGATGCACTTAGCAGAGTTCACAGCGTTCACAGAGTTCAAGGCGAGTTCACGTCAGACTTAAAAACCTGCACAAAATGGAACGTGGAATGTGGAAAGTGGCCTTTTAAGTGCACAAAATGGCAGGATGCTCTATATTTCTGGAGAAAGACGACCTTCAAGACCTGTCACTGAAGTGAAATCAGCAGCTGACATGCTTCAACACGTCACGTACTGAGAGTCAGAAATAATCACTAATCACTTCTAATCCGGTCATATATTCTATTGTTACTGCTCACCAGACCTTATAGCAGCTTATCAACAGTTCACAATTATTCACTGTGACAGAAAATTCACCAGCTATCATAAACAGGACCTAAGGATCGTTGCCATGGTAACAGTTTAAAAAAAAAGTTTAGATACGAAAACAGTTTAGGGTTTTATTTCTTTTTATATGAACACCAACTAGAGCAACACGTCAAAGTCTTCATCCGTCTATGTAAAGGTCCAGAGCACTGACACTGGAGACTCTTTCAAGTAATGTTACTTACAGAAGATGATATTTAGTATAAAAAGCACTGTAGCTACCTGCTGTTACTATAGCAACACTGTTTCCAGTCACCATTACTATAAAAACACAGTTACTATAGAAACAAGACTATTGGTCTCTTATTTTAAAAAATGCTGTTACTATCTGCTGTTACCATAGTAACACTGTTACTAGAAATGCTGTTGCTAGTCACTGTTACAGTAGAAACGCTGTTTCCAGTGGCCATTACTATAGAAACAGTGTTACCATAGACACAGATATTAGTCACTAGTATTTTAAAAAAAAAAGCTACTGTTACAATAGAAATGCTGTTACTATAGAAACGCTGCAACCACACTACTGTTGGTGCCGCTATTAAAGAAAATCCAGCAACAGCTTCCGACCAATCAGAATGCAGAATTCCACAGCGCTGAGACAGCGGTGTACACAACGTTACCCGGCTGCTGAGAAAGAGTAGATGTGTCTAGAACATGAGTGAAAAACAAACAGCGTGACTTCAGCTTTGTGTAATTTTACCCCTTTCTCCATTCTTTAATAGACCTGTAATCAGACAAGAAGCATCTCCTCGGCTCTGCGGGCATCCTGCCGTACCGAGCAGCGTAATGGACTAGCAACATGGCTCAGATAGGCCCGAGCACCACAGGATATAACTGCAGTCATTTTCTCTTTCACTCCCTCCCTCCGTCCTTCTCTCTTCCCTGCTGCTGGCTAACGTTCATCATTCTCTTTTCTCCTCCTCATTCTTTGTTCTTCGGGGACGGCCATGTTTATGCTAATCAGTCATTACTCCAACTCAATGCCACAACAATGTCAACAAGTCCTGCTGCTTTCCGAGTCTTTCTTTCTTTCCATTCTTCCATAAAAGAACTTAATCACTGACATGCCACTAAAAATGGTATGTACTGTATGGTCCGTAGCTCAACCTGCAATTACTTCCATCTCCTGTAGCAATGATTGTCTAGAAGCTCAACTGTCTCTGAGCTCAGCTAACTGGATACTTCATCATGGAGCTACTGTCACTGTAAAGTTCTCCAGCTTTTCATTCTAATTCTTTTCACGTTATGAACATTTTTAGGAGGCAGCTGCAAAAACCTGGATGGAGAATTTCACTCAAACCAGAAGACAAAGTCCCCGAGGTGACACGAGGAAGGGATTATCGATGAAGGGTTTATCGAGGACGGGGTCAATGATTAAGGAATTATAGAGGCAAAGATTATCGAGGAAGAGATTATTGAGGAAGGGATTATCAAGGACGGGATTATTGATTAAGGGATTATCAAGGAAAGGATTATCGAGGAAAAGATTATCGAGGAAGAGATTATTGAGGACGGGATTATAGAGGACGGGATAATCTAGGAAGAGATTATTGATGCCAAGATTATCGATGACGGGATTATCGCTTTGTCTCATTAGATCATTTGCAGCATCTAAACAAAATAAAGCAGCAGCTTGTAAATGTATGCAGAAATGAAACAAATCCAAAACAAGTCCTGAGAACGTAATCATCACTCCATCTCCCAGTGGTTATTTAGATTCTTTACTGGTACTAGTGGAGTTCTACAGACGTGTTCATTATAGAACACAGTGATTTAAGGTGAAAGAAAAAAAAACGATAAGAATGGCATTGTGATCTGATAATTCACACGGAAGATTAAGGCACAATTTTAGGCAACGGTCTGAGACAAAATCTTTACACAGGATTACAGAGGATTGTGTGGAGCACAGGAGGATACACTCGCATACACTCGCACATGCTTGTACACACTCGTAACGCACTGACACACATCACTGCCATTGTCTGGGACCACAGCAATAAACAAATGCAATTTTCAGCTTAGGTGAGAAAATGCGGCCAAGCATGCAAGTACAGGCTTACACATGTAGAGTGTGTGTGTGTATGTGTGTGTGTGTGTGTGTGTGTGTGTGTGTGTGTGTGTGTGTGTGTGTGTGTGTGTGTGTGTGTGTGTGTGTGTGTGTGTGTGTGTGTGTGTGTGTGTGTGTGTGTGTGTGAAAGTGGGCAGTGATTCTCAAAAGATTCCTGAAAGCATGACTAAGACATAGCACTAAACAAACCGAGAGAGAAATTGGAAATCTTACATACTAATAAATATACGTGAATATATAAATATTTAAATGAGCCAATCAGCCAATCACGTTGCAGCACAACATATGAGGTTCAAATCAAACTTCAGAGGAGGAGAAATAACTTCCCAGTGATTTGTTGGTCTCAGACAGGTTAGTCTGAGGATATCCTGGATCACACACATGCACTCGCACGCATTTGCGCACACACACACGTGCACACACACACACACGTGCGAAAGCTCTGTGAAAGGAAACACGTCAATGTTCATAGGATAACAGCCAGACTGCTTCATACTAATAGAACTGATCAATGTAATAATCACTCTTTACAACCACGTTGAGCTGAAGAGCATGTGAGAACTTCATCAAAACCTCGAGGTGGACGAGCAACAACAGCAGAACAGCACATCGAGTTTGACTGGGATCTGAGACTACACTGGGAACAGGCTCCAGAAAATAAAAAAATGGTTCTTTAGATCAGAAATGTGTATATACTCCTGAAAGCCTGCTTTCTTTCTTTCTTTCTTTTTTTTTTTTTAGAAAGAAACAATAAAAAGCCTTGTTGCCTTGTCAGATCTCTAACTTGAGCGAAGGATTCGAGTCATCTGTGCATATGAGGCAGGGCCAGAACAAAGAGGTGGTACAATTAAGTGTGAATTGAATTTGAGAGAGAGAGAAATGTAGAGAGAGATGTGCAGAGAGAGAGAGAGAGAGAGAGAGAGAGAGAGAGAGAGAGAGAGAGAGAGATTAAGAGAGAGATGATGGAAGAGAAAGAGAGATTATGAGAGAGAGATGAAGGGATGGAGAGAGATGTGCAGAGAGAGAGAGAGAGATGGAGAGAGAGATGAGAGAGAGAGAGAGAGAGATGAAGAGAGAGATGATGATGAGTGAGAGAGAGAGAGATGAAGAGAGAGATGAGAGAGAGGTGAAGAGAGAGAAAGATGAGAGAGAGATGAAGAGAGAGATGAGACAGAGAGAGATTATAAGAGAGAGAAATAGATTATAAGAAAGAGAGATGAGAGAGAGAGAAATAGATTATGAGAAAGAGAGAGAGAGAGAGAGATGTAGAGAGTAAAGGCAATTAGAGAATTGCTGAGTGAGAACAAACGTAAGAGCGAAGTGGAGATAGAAGCAGAGGGAGAACAGACGAGTGCTCTATAGTAAATTATTGATCAATGTGCTATAAGAAGCTCATTGAGTGCAGAACATCAGCGCTGAACTCGTCTCTACTCTTTAACTTTTTCCTCTCAGTTCCTCTGTAATTGAACGTGCACTTCTCCTAACAACGCTGGAGCCAATTATCCCTGAATAATGCTTCCTCTTAGCCGCTTTACACGGCTGTAATGGTTGCAGAGTTGCGTTACTGTATTAGACTCACCTCTATAAATTTGATCCACATAAAAGAACCAAAATCAATCAACATGCGCATTGTGTCAGGATGATGACTGCGTAAGCTTCCACCCTGATTAAGAAATCATTCGACGGGAATGTTTAATACTGAAATCTCTTCATCTATAAGCAGCTTCTGATGGTCTGATCACTACAACCATAACATCGTGAGACTACCATCGCTGGTCATGTAGCACAACCACCAAAGCAACAACAGTGGTAAACTACCAACCTTAAAGGCAGGGTCTCCGATTTTTGAGAAATGCTTCAGAAAACTGAGTTGTTTTATTAACGATTAACGATTAATAAACAAAAATCAATACAAAAATCAAAGCAAACATGTGGCCAATGAGCAAAAAGTGGCGGGGCTTGTCAATATGCGGTGGAGAAAGTGTTCAGTGCGCATGTGTGACATTAGCAGAAAGCAGTTTTAACAATGACATGGAGGATAAAAACAAAGAAAGAAAGTGAAGAAAGGCTTACGATAAGGCAAGAAGTAAGACCCGTGTTAATATAGGATCAGCTTTCCAGCGCTGGAGAGAACTGAACGAGCGGGAAGTTGGCCGCATACTCACAGATTGGAGTTTCCCGAGTGAATAACTCCTGAGCTAAATGCTGTTACTACACAAATAACACCTCTTTTCTATCATGGTAATGTAGAGAGGCAGCTACAACCGCGTTTTGCTAGTAACAGGGTTTAGCTCAGGAGTTATTGACTTGGGAAATTTGATACAGTATCTTCTTGATACTGTAGGTGAGTAACGTTGGTTTTGCTTTGTTACACAGAACTAATATATGCTGTCCTTTGCATGATTATGCTTGTGTGTCATTTTTGCTTGTTTGTTTATCTGCAATCGTATTGTTCTTACCCTTCAGCTATGATAAAGACACATGTCTTTCCATTATTTGCCTGGGTTACGTATGTACTGTATGTGTGGGCGGAGCTATCAATACAGGGGTGGGACCCATTTAGGTTAGGGGTAGGTTTCTTTTGGTGATTTCAAATGTCGACATTGGCTTTCAAAAATCGGAGACCCTGCCTTTAAAACCTACCTAGCATGGTGATGAACTACCGTAACTGCTGAAGAACATGCCTATCAGAAACAAGCATACTGCTGGAGAAGAAGCCCAGCTGTGATCACGCTAACAAACTGGAAAACTAGTAAAACTCCTGCAGTAGCATCCGCCAGCTCTAAACACGCTAACTCTTTGATGTCTAGCCAAAGACACAACAGAATCCAGCTGTTTACTTGGTTGATTCTGGCCTTTAATAGACTCAGGTGTGGCTTCTGCTTGGTTGGAATGAAAACCTACACTGGGGCTGTACAGATAAGTTCAGACCCAAAGTAACGCATCTACTGAAAACACACTGTAAATGCAACAAAAGAAGCAACGTACCCTAACTTTTAGAGACATACAAACTCAGTAAACAATCACCAATAGGCATATTATCTGAATATCGTACAAACATCTGCTGCTTGACATTTTTCCACAAAGAAGATCTTCTAGTTCAAATAATGAGACACGTAGAAGATTGCATTTATTGTACTGAGACACCCCCTGCTAGCCGTTTTCTTAACGCTGTCTTATTCTTTACCTTTTTCTGTATCTCAGACACTCCTTTATTACTGGCCATTCTGTCATTCAGCTTTAAATAAGAACAAATTCAAATGGGACTTCTACCTTTATTTATTTTTTTGCTGCTAGACATCAAACCACAAACACTGGATAGAGCACATTGCTAATCTGAAGAAAAGTGACCTTTTGCATTCTTCCTGTTTTGCTCTTCATGTTTTTGCAGGATGTCAGTCTTCTCCAAGCCTCAACGGTAACGGAAAGTTCTGGAAGATGAGATGGGTTTGATTTCATGCCTGCATAATATGCTTGACAATGCAATCATATTCTCTCTCTCTCTCTCTTTCTCTCTCTCTCTCTCTCTCTCTCTCTCTCTCTCTCTCTCTCTCTCTCTCTAAATCACAGATCAAAGGAGTTGAAGAGAGGCTTAACCTTTACTCTCTCTCTTTGGGTTTTTTTTTTTTTACACCTGGTCACTTTAGCTGCGTTTTCTGTGATCTGATAGCTATCTGATGGTAAAAAGACCAGGTCTAAATGCCCTCCTAAACGTTTTCGAGACGGATATAAATCCGATGGTTCAAACCACTTCAGGAGGTGGTCTGGGACGCATTTCAGATGAAACTGGACAGGTGTAAATGAATGTGGATTTTCAAGCCACATACGTCAGCACTATACTCCTCCCAAACGGAAGTACATCACTTGCAGGTGACTCACGAGTCGTGCATAGCACCAGAAACAAATAAATGTAAATGTTGTTTTTTGTAGCATAACCATCATAAGTTTTTTCATCTTCTTTTTGATTGCATTCTGAAAACCGCATACACCAAAGCGTGTTCCATTTCAATTACCCCGGAAATGAGGTAAAATATATTTGCATTTTGGGCGGGAGTAGAAAGATAGGATCAATATCCGATTTACCGAGACGCATTTATGTGGCCTAATGTAAATGGGACAGTTTTAACAAATCAGATCGCTATCGGATCAGAGAAAACACATGAAGTGACCAGGTGTAAAAAGGCCCTTAGGCTCAGCTGTCTAAGAGTGACACCTTTTATAAAAGTGTGTGTGTCACAACCAGGATGGAAGGAGACAGACCCGTATGCAGGATAGCTTCAAATGAAAGGGGTTTAATTCACGCTGCCATCAGCTAACTTAAATTTAAAAGACAATTATGACACAATATGGATCAGGTGTGGAGACAGGGAGGAGCAGACGAAGGCAGGGCAGACACGTGACGAGGAAGATAAACAAAGGCACGTGGCCAAAAGTCCAGGCTGAGTCCTGTAAGTACCCCCCCTTTGCGACATGGCTCCCGAAGCGCCAAACCCCGATAAGGTCCAGGAGGGGGGCGAGGCACACGGCGGTAGGTGGGGGAGCAAGGCTCACAGCCAAGAGAAGTCCACAGCCGAGCAGAGGGGCCGAATGATGTCCACAGCTGAGCAGAAGGGCTGAGCGATGTCCACAGCCGAGCAGAGGGGCCGAATGATGTCCACAGCTGAGCAGAAGGGCTGAGCGATGTCCACAGCCGAGCAGAAGGGCCACGCGACTTCCATACCCGAGCTGAAGGGCCGAGCGATGTCCACAGCCGAGCTGAAGGGTCGAGCGATGTCCACAGCCGAGCTGAAGGGCCGAGCGATGTCCACAGCCGAGCTGAAGGGCCGAGCGATGTCCACAGCCGAGCTGAAGGGCCGAGCATAAACCCCGAAGCACCACGGCCAGACCCACATCCTGATGACCAGAATACAAAGGGTGGGAGGGTGGGAAAAACCCTCCCGCCACGGGCCTGCAGCACCCCCCGTGGAAGAAGTGAAGCGACGTCCTTCTCGGACGGAACTAGAAGTGGAGCAACGTCCTTCACCGGAAAAAATGTGGAGCGATGCCACAGGGCACCAAAAAAATAAAAAAGGGGAAAAAACCGGGATGGTGACATCCTCTGCGAATGAAGTGAGGCGACGTCCGCTTCGGACGGAACCGAAAGTGGAGCGGCGTCCCTCATCGGAAAAAATGCGGAGCAATGTCACCAAAAAAAGAAAAAAGGGTCAGAAGGACTGATGGAACAGTCCAGAGGGAAAACAAAAAAAAGGGGAAGCTATCCTGCTGGGTCTTAGTTTTAAGGCGGAATCATTCTGTCACAACCAGGATGGAAGGAGACAGACCCGTATGCAGGATAGCTTCAAATGAAAGGGGTTTAATAAATAATGAAGACAAAACAGTAAGAGACGATCACTGAAACAACATGAATGACGACACTTAACAATGACTAAACATGAGGAAGGGTTAATGTAACTAATAATTCTGCGCTGCCATCGGCAACGCGGCTCACTTAAATATAAAAGACAATGATGACACAATATGGATCAGGTGTGGAGACAGGGAGGAGCAGATGAAGGCAGGGCAGGCACGTGACGAGGAAGATAAAAAAAGGCACGTGGCCAAAAGTCCGGGCTGAGTCCGGATAGTGTGTGTGTGTGTGTGCAAATGTGTGTATTTTTGCATCTACATTTCTATTGTTTATTGAGATAAGCGATTTAAAGGTTTCCATTTTAAAATCAGACAGTTTTAGAAAAACTCCTATTTCTGTGAATAAACAAATATGTTGTATTGTTTTCACTGAAATCGCAAGGCTGAATATTTCATATATAATGCAATTGAAAACCAATCAAAAAGTTGTAGGCATCTAATATGCTAAACTGATGTATCTCAACCTTCCTTCATAATGCAGGTACCAGATCAGTCAGGCAGTGAAAGCTAAAGCTGTACATCTTGCGGAGATTTGAAAATGACTCAAGACAGGCTTGAAGTTTTCAGGCCACTGCAAATCAATACTCATGCATTCCAGTAGAAAGAGAACATAGTCTGCTTCCATGCAGACGGAGAAGTGTTTGTAGGTGTCTCAGAAACCTAAAGGAATATGTTAGACCTGCAAGGATTCAAGGGGAATGAAAGATGACAATCAGAGATGGTGAGAGTCTTATAGAGTACAGGAGTCTGGTTAAGGTGAAGCAGCTGGAAAAATCTGACATGAGAACTGCACAAGTTTGTTAGTGCTGGACAAGTCTGATAAGCAGTGGTCAAAATACAGGCCACAAGAGTCTGATAGAGATGACAGGGTCTGATAGAGCCACAAGAGTCTGATACAGATGACAGGGTCTGATAGAGATGACAGGGTCTGATTGAGCTACAAGAGTCTGAAAGAGATGACAGGGTCTGATAGAGCCACAAGAGTCTGATAGAGATGACAAGGTCCCATTGAGCCAAAAGAGTCTGATAGAGATAATAGGGTCTGATTGAGCACAAATATTCTGATAGCATTATAGTTATATAAAGTGTGTTATAGAGCAGAAAGTGTATGATAGAGCAATAAGTGATTGTTATCTGATCGAGTCACAAGAGACATAGTCATGAGAATGTGATAGAGCTCTAAAGGACAGAACCACAAATGAATGAGCTACAATTCTGATAAGACAGAAGACTTGCAGAAGTTTAAATGCATGAAAGAGTTTCAAGATCCAACAAGAGATCACCAAGGATCTGTTAGAGCTACACAAGTCTGATATGTCCATCTGAGACAAATAGGCCAACAGAGGTCTGTTAGATAATGCAGAATGGGAACTTCGTGGTTTTCTGGAACTTTATAGTGCTTTGAATGCAGATTATACTATATACCATCTTGCAAAACAATTTTGAACCAAGTCAGCATTGCTCATGTGCGTGTTCTTTCTCTGGCCCCATAAGCATCAATTAATAACCCCACAATGACCTCCCCATGAAGTGCCATATGGCCAGCACTAATCAAAATGCCTGACACTGTGTGGTGCATGTTCTCTCAGTGGAGTTCCCTCACATTTGCTAAATTACAGCTAGCGCAGTCACACCTATGTTCTTAATAGTGATGGGAAGTTCGGTTCTTTTCAATGAACCGGTTCTTTCGGACAGTTTGTTTTGATGATTCAGTTCAATATTCCAGTTCTTTTACGTCCTGACCTAATGACGTAATTCACAATGACGTAATGACAAATTCCTTCATCCCGCTGCTGCCGGCAGATATTAATACAATCAATTTAACACATTTGAAAAGTTCTTTGTAATCATAACTTTAGTTGAATATGTTTCTTACATTTAGGTTTTTACCCAGTACAGGCATTGATGTGCAAACGTGGATGTTTTACTTGTCTTAAAAGTTAATAAAATAATCTTCATCAACTTACAAAAACTTACAAAAAAAAAGCATACTTTTAAAATGTTTCTTTCACTCCATCAGTTGTTTCAAAAACTAATGCAACTGAGTTAAACACTAAAGACATTAAATCATAACCATTTACATTTGTTGCTGTATCAGTTCAGTGATTTACGCATGCGCAGTAACAACAGCTCATCGGTTCTCACACGCGTCCAAAAGAAACCATTCTCAGTTCAGTGTACTGATGATTCGCTGTATCAGTTCAGTGATCCAAGCATGCTCAGTATCAACAGCTCATCGGTTCTCGGACGTGTCCGAAAGAAACAGGTCTCAGTTCTGTACTGATGATTTGCTGTATCGGTCCATGATTCACGCATGCGCAGTATCAACAGCTCGAGCTCACTGTTCTCTCAGCACAACATGTCTCAGTTCAGTGTACAGGAGTTACATATTCTAGTCAGGCATGACCGAAAGTGAGTAACTTTAGTAAATTGTGGATCAGCGCTGACTCAAGACGCAAACTGTTTAGAACGAATCAGTCCGATGTGGTGAACTGGTTCATCCAGTTCACTAAAAAGAACTGGTTCAAAAGAACGATTCGTTTACGAACCGGCCATCACTAGTTCTTAACCATCATGCCAGTATTTTCACCATCAGACTTGAGTTGATAAAAAGTGAGGCATTAATATCTTAGTACATTTCTACACTATTATACACAGCTGACCATTGGATCCATAACCATGGGAATTAGTACAGAGTTGGGTCCTCTTTTGCAGTTACAATATCCTCCAGTCTTCTACGAAGGCATTGCAGTAGACGTTGGATTGTGGCTGTAGGGATTAGTGTTCCTTTAGTTATAAGAACACAAGTAACATTAGATACTGATGTTGGGATGTTGAGGAGACTCCAGTTCCAGTTCATCCTATAGGTGTTCAGAGGGTTGAGTCAAAGTCAGTGCTCCATGAAGGACACTCTGGTTCTTCCATTTCAAAGTTTGACCTCCATATCATGTCTTGGAGCACAGTGGCCTCATCAGGATAGAATAGGTTTGGGCCTCTTAGTTCAGGTGAAGAACCTTATAATACTACATCACACAGATACATTCTATACAACAGTGTACTTCAAATATTGTGGTAACATTTTGAGGAAAAACAGCATATAGCTGTGATGCTCAGGAGTCTGCATACGTTTTGCCGTAAAAAGTATATTCATATTTTCTAACCAACCTTTGCACAAACCGCTGATGTCTCTTGAAACCACAGAATATTATTTTCCATCATAACTGTAGTAACCATTTGGTCATTGCTATTTCTTTTCTACTGAAAGTTTCTATAACAAATTGCCACTCATTGTACAGTATATGAACAGATCTAATGGCCTTTTCTTTCAGCACAAATTCCACAGGCACTTGATCGTCCTTCACTTTGGTCATCACAAAAGGAATGTTTGATAGAGAGCAAGGAAATGGAAAAAAATATGGCCTGAAAATACTTTCCTTTGATGGCAGATTGGAACCCATTTATTTCATATTGTGTATCATTGCATGATGTAGCTAAAAATGTAATCCGACGAGTCAGTGCTAAGAAACTTTAGGGCATATTTACAAAGTACTGTAGTACAATAATTACAAAGACAAGGAGCTTATTGAAAAGAGCCACCATGTCAGATTCAAATCAAGTCAATCAAGCACAATAACCCTTTAAAGAACCATTTTTCTAACACTGTAACGCATCCCAAGAGCTTTATTTAATTTTCTGACCCCTTCACGTGCAGGTAGTCCTCAGGGTTTCTTTAAGGGTTCACAGAATAATTAAAGGGTCTTTATATGGAGCTCTTTCTGATATGAAAACACTTGTAAAATAAAAAAGTTTCACAGCTGTTAATTAGCATATACAGCAGCAGTCGATAATTGCTAGATAAACCAAAATAGGCGGTTCGTTTCAATAATCTCCACCCACCACTTTGCAGTTAGCTGGAGAATTCAATTGTGTATTCTCTGCTCTTCCAGGTTGAGCCTGTTCCTCCTGGAAGAGATTTTTTTCTGTGGGAGTTTTACACTCTCAGCAGAGAGTGATTAAACTCAAACTTTTCGCCAGCGACTAATTAAATCCATCGACTCCTGCGGTGAGCAAAACGAGGCAGGGAGGTGAATTATGAGTGCAAATCGCAGCTTTGATTTCGCTGGAGAAAACTCAGCCTGTTTCTGAGACCGGTCCACCTGGTGTATGTCAGTGTGTGTGTAGGTGTGTGTGTGCGTAGGTTTGTGACTGATCAAACCGTGTATCAGCTTTCATCGTCTGTCGCCCCAGGGTGGGGGAGCTGCCTGAGGAGAATAAAGCAGCCAATAGGATCTTGACCTTTTTCATTCATTTTCTTGGCTTTTATTGTTATTTTTAAGGAACCTGAAGGTGTGGAACCATCTTTATTTCTCTGGTTTCCTGTGTTGCTTTGTTAGTCACTGGGAGTCTTGCACTCTTTTCCACCCTACTGCTCTTTCTCTCTTCATCTGTTAGCTAGTGAATAAATTTACCCCCCCTTCCCTCTGCTCCACTCTGCAGGCCCTGAGGGGGGATCGGAGGTATAAATGGTCGGTGTTCCCTGCGCATGTATGCATGTGTGTGTTATCGAGCATTGCTTCACAGGAAATGTTATTGTTGTGAGCTTTCTCAGGGGAACTTGTTCAGGAGCGAGAGTAAGTGATTCAGTCAGTGCACCCAATACTGTCTCATTAGCCTCCCATACTAATTACTTCCATCATCCACTCTCAATCTCGGGCGCTCTCGCATCTCTCTCTTTTTCCTCATTAAAGGAACGGATGCTAGCTCAGAAGATTCCGGATGTTTATTTGGGCAGGAGGTGAAGCATTTCGCCTGGAAAATAACTGCTATTTTCTTTCCGACCTGTGGGAATTGGGAGGCAAGTTATTAGGAGGATTTGTTGCAGTTAAAAGCTGATGTAAGTAGCAGATCTAAAGGACATCCCCAGTGAATTATGTTCGTTATTAGGCCAAAACGATTGAACAGCAAGATGTAGAATTTAACAGCCAGAGCTGCATAAAAAGTACACACAAAAAAAAAACTGTACAATGGAAATTCAGTACACAAGGACATTAAGGTTTTTAATCTAAGCCATCTTTACTATTTTTACTAACAATATTTTGAGATTATTAATTGTCACATATCGTGTAAAGTGATCTCAAAGTCTCGGCCAGTCTCTATAACAGACTGTTAGTTCACATGTGCTCCTGATGTCTGAAATATAGTGTAGATCCTTGCTTTACATTCTGCTCTTAAATCAGTGATCACATGATCAATTACACTGGTAGCTGAATGGGATGCACTTATTTCCAGGGATTTTAGAACAGCGTAACAGATATTGCGTCATCGGGTATGTGTGGCCTATTTGATAATATAACCCTAACACTAGTTTTTGGTTGCTTATTTGTTTTCGAAAGTAAATCTACCTGTATGACTCTTTTGTCCTTCATAGTATGCTCTTTTTTTTGAAAGAGTGAGTTTTTCCAAGACCTCTGGAAACTCGCCCACTTTACATCGTGGTAACAAAACTCCTGGAATTTAGTGAATGCCGTAGCTGAATATCTCAATAAACACAAATATTTTAAGTTTAATGGATGCTTCACAACATGAAATAACCGAAAATGTTTTAAAAGGTCAAAAGCATAGAGACACTGACATTGGAGACTCCTCTCATACCTGTTCCATAAACACATTGTCTGCATACATCATGTAATATGATATATAAAGCAAGGTAGCTGATGAATAGGTGTGATAAACAGATGCTAATTCCTCGATTAGCCTGATGTGTGTGATCTATAACTAACAGACAGGAACTGGGTATAAGACTACAGAAAATCAGAAAACAAATAACCTCAAAGATGCACCAAGAATTGCAAGACTTTGCAACAAGCAGAAGCATATTTATAGGAGTCCAGAGTCCTTAACGAGACCAGAGACAGGTGCAGGCGATAATTAGCATGCTGAAAGGAGCACGCTAGTTTAGTCAATATCAGGTGTTAGCTCTTTAGAGGCGACACCAATTAACACACAAAGTCAGGAGCGCACAGTGTTACCATTCGGATGAAATATATACTGTGATGAGTATTTGGAAAATAAAAAGTATTTGCTTCAGATTTCTGAGTGATTTTTTTTGTTGTTGTTTTTGTTAAAAACTTCTCCTGAATGAGAAAAATATGATTTTCAACAGAACAGACAATTCAGGTAGTTGATTAAATCTGCCAGATGCTGCATTAGGAAATCCTTCACAATGGCTTAGAAACTCATTTCCCATCGCTCTTTTCTCATTTCCCCTTACGAATCAGGCTTTCCACTGCAAAACCCGATCTGTCAGAATTTAGCACTGATGTAGTATTTATTTAACAAAGTGCTTAAATAAAGTGCAGTAAGCAGACAACATCCAGCAGTGAGGAAGATGATTAGGTACAAGAAGGTGAAGAAAGGAGGTTCCTACAGATCTACAGCATCCAGGTGAAATTTGTCAAACTTTAATACATTTTTTTTTTTTAGATGAGTAAGAATGCTAACTAACAAGCTAGCTATGTTTATAACCTATCTATATGCCTAGCATCCATCAGGATAATTAAAATTTTCCAAATTGCTGATTTCTGATATGTCCAAAGATATTGTAGTAGATCTCACATATAGAGAAATATAATATTTAAGAGTGATGGGGATGGGCACTGTGTGCGGAGTCCAGATCGGTCTGGTACACACATACAGAAGGACAAGATTGATTCAGCAGAAAAGAGAACAATTTGCTCTTGCAATTTAAAAAAAAAAGCCAAATAGCATGAATGGATTCTTTGCTCTAGATTCTAGGTTCCAAAATTTGCGAGATTTTATTCATTAATTGCTTTGAAAAGATCCCTAGTCCTTTCTGTGTTGCTATTCATTCCATTAATCAGTAATAACCTGTGAAGAGTCTTTCATGCCGACATGTATTGCATTGTGGACCGAAATCAAGCACATTTTCTCTTTGTTCTCTGACCTGCAGGTGAATCCATCAGCACTGCTAAGATTTTGAAGCTCTGAGGTTTTGAACAATAGCATGAACAATGACAGAGCAGATGCTATTCAAATAAAGATCACCTTTTAACAAGGACCATCAGTCTATTATTAGTTCTTTCCTGATGCAACATGTGGGCGTTTGACAAGTTTTATATCTCACCATCTGGCGTAAAGCCTCTCTAATTGGTGGATCCGCTCTTTGTTTTTATAGCACAGAGACAGTTCCAAAGGTCAGCATGGTGTGCGGTGCCACACAGGTGGTCTTCACATAACTGATAACGTTTCCCTATTTAGTCAAATCAATCATTGCTGTCACGTCAGTAAGCACAAGCGTCAAAGTGGACGCCTCTTGTGTGGTCATATTAGTGACTTTGCGCGAGATTAGCTGAGGTAATTATCTGCTAATCATCAGGCTAATGAAGCTGTGAGAGTCTCAAGCATCTCTAAAACATGATGCTGAGTGCTAGTTTGGAGGAAGAAAGAAGGCAAGAAAATATTAAAATAAATTATGCAAATGTCAAGTGCTGTCTCCGACAAACTAAAAGCATGCAGGGACTCGAGAGTTGATGATTTGCAGCCTTGAAAATCTATGGTTTAAGGTAATTAAGCAATTAAAAAAACTTTCACAGATGCTTTATCACAACACAAATCCAGGAATTAGAAATTGGATGTTTATGAGCATTAGTGACAGATATAGAGTGAGCTTGTGCCATTTACATCCTAATTAACACGTGTGTGCAAACACCAGGGTCTGATCCAAGATTGTTATACTACAACAAATAAGCATTAAGGGTGTAATTTTGTCCCGTTCTCTCTATTCAACAGTCAATTACCAACGGTTTGAAAATTACCAGACAATAAAGCAAAGTTTGAATGTTTGGCATTAAAGGTCTAAGAATACAAGTAAGTGGAAAACCTGTTAGATAAAAGTTAATACAGCAACAACAACAAAAAAACAGTTTAGGAGCCATGTGACAGACCAGTTAAATGTCTTGCTCACCTGAAGAAGTTCCAGGACAGAGAAGAGTCTCGATATAGATTTTTCTTGTATCCAAATCAATTGAATAATTCTAGGGACATGATGCAAATGTGGCACATATCGGGTTTAGGTAGGTGGGGGACTATTTTTTACGTTGTGCAAAAGGAAATCAGATTAGGGGATGCTTCAAACTTGAGGACCCCTAGGTACCAAGAGACTAATGTAGTTCAAGGTTATATGTAGCACTGGAACCCAGTTGTGAGTAAATCATCTCTGGTTTACAAGATTGTACTATTCAGAGTTTGTTTGCGGTTTCAAAATGCCTGAGTCATGTCCCAGCACTGCCAGAGTGCCAGGGTTGGCCCTTGATCAAGACCCCCTACCATCATTTGCTCAGATATTGTTTGGTTAACATTCTGTCTCATTTGAAGATTCTCCCATTTAGATGCATGTGGGAAGCACTTGAGGAACCATCACGTGTTATCACCACCACCTGTCTGCTTGTTGGTTGTGGGGAAATAGACCCATGCTTTGTTCTTCATACATCATTTAACAAATACATGGTAAAAAAAATTTAAAAAGGTATATCAGATTTACTATTCCTTGTTATTTTAATTAAGTTTTTTAAATGTCTATGCAAGCGAACAGACAGCATTTATATAGCAGCCTCATGAGAGAGGATTAAAATACACAGCACATATTCTAATACATTTCTTCACCATGAGAAACATTTTCTTCTCCCTACATTAACAACCTGTCCTATACACTTGAATCTCTTTCTTCCCCTAAGATCCTTTCATCTTTTCATTCGTAATTTAACCAGCCAGTAATTCCACAGGCTTTTAATGGGCATGGTAAAATACCTTCTGCATTAGATGACTATTAGCAATCTGCTGTAGTGACTCAAGCTATTGAAATTGAGCCTTTTCTCTCTCTCGGGAGAGATAACAGCACACAGGCAGGGGGTCAAACAAGAAGGCAGACGATGGTTGCCAAGAATTAGCATGATGTCCCTCTTACAGAGCCGGGCTCCTTGAGCATATGTCAAGTTGGATGGAAACATAAATATTGCAGAAACATTGCCAAGTAGATAAAGAGCAGATTCTGCTATTGCAGTAGAGATGACTGGGAGGTGTAGATAAGCTGTAGACTTCATTCTCTGCTTTGACTTGACAAGTAAATATGTCATTTAAGCCATGTTTGGGCAACACTAGCAATATGGCCTGGCAGCTTTGCGATCTTATTAAAGCGGTTCTGATTCTGAAAACTAGTGATAAATGGTGATGGACAGATTTTTGGACGCCGTGTTCCTGTCTCACTATGACTGTGTGTTTTGGCTGAAGCTCTTGCAATGACTTCATCTTGTTGCTCCATATCAGGGTGTTCAACGGATCAACATAGAAACGGTTTAAAATTTTCTTTTACTGACTAATGCATAAAAAAGTATATAAATATCTAAATATGATAAAACCATGTTTATGTAATGACAGAAGATTCCTTCGCTGGTTGTATAGCTGAGTTTTTTATGGCTTAGCAGATTACTGGCAGCTGCGATAAACCCTTACAGATTGCACAGTGCAGTTTGTAAGAATATTACAAGAACATTAGAAGAAATGTCTAAATCATAAATTTTCCTTTTAGTTTAGTTTAGTATTTGGGTCCCATTAAAACAAGGTTGAAAGAGAGGTTTTCAGTTTGAACTGGAGCTCATGGTTGTGTCATGCTTATGTGGCCCTAGGAGCTGTTTACCAAAATTGATGTACATCATAAGCTGTCCCTCGAATCAGCCAGAGGATGAGGGAGATAGGAAACAGTAGATTTTATCAATTAAAACAAATCAGAAGTAAACAATATCCACTCACCAGCTTTGGTCCTGACTTCTTTGATTGGTGAGAGAATCCTGGTATTAGGTACAGAGGTGCTACCAGTTGCCAGTTGATCCATAGAGCTTTATTCAAGATCGTAAGAATGAAGTGCTCCAACACAGCTTCCACCACGCACAATAGATCCTGAGATTTCAAGAAGAAAGTGTACAAAAGCATATACAAGCATCAGGTTCTAAATCTTAGAAAAGCTAGCATAAAACATGAAACATGACCCACATCTTTGCCAAAGGGAAAGATTTAGTCATATTGTTTTCAACTGCAGGTTTATAGCAAGATGAAGCCTTGTTTTGTGAGGTCATGATTAACTGTAGCAACCATGGAAACTGTTGAAACCCCTAAAGCACTTGGAGCCCTTTCTTAGTTTTAAAATCTCCAAAACTATTTGTTATAACCATTATCCTTGTTCTTATGAGATAATGGATTGTTGCATAACCTCAAAGATATTTTGAACAATTGAAGAACTTTTCACATGAAGCACTGCTGTTATTAGCTTTAGATGGTAAGCTGACATTAACTTGTACCTTGATAAAATAAATGCAAAACAACTTCTGTGTTCTTACTATTTGACTTAGCCTGTCTTATCACCTTGTTAGAAATATAGTCTATATGTCAATGGGTTCTTTGATTGAATGGTTTTCTGTGCAGATGTTCCAAATATCCAAAATTTTTCAGAGGAAATTTTGGGCCCTGCAATGATATAGTGCTTAAAACCCTGACATCAATGAGGAAAAGGATGAAAAGCTCTGTATGCAGGTCATTTGTGAGAAACCCTGCCAGTGCAAGCAAAGCTAAATGGATCCCTATGCACTGAAGTCCTCTTTTTTGGCACAAGGGCTCGATGTGATATGAAATACCAGCTGAGATTCTAACCTTTTCTATCCATGTCTTCAGTACATGTTAGGTGAAGAGAAAAACACATTCTCTAGTGGGGGTAGAGCTAATAAAGGGCACTTGAGCTCACAATCCGACTGCTGACGAATTCCACAGTGAAGATCTCCCATGCCTTATTGCAGCACCTTGCATCATTATGCTAGGCAAAGAGGAGATCCTGGTTTCAAAAGTTTGTGGGGGAAAAAAGAATAGAAAGGAAAGGCTGTGCCATCACAAGTTCCTTGACCCTTTTCTGAGTTCTATATTTGGCATAAATCTGTTTCGAAGACATTTGAAATGGGAAAAAAAGTGGAAAAAGTTTCAAGAAACTTTAACACATTGACCTGTACTCTCCCAGTCTAATCTGGGAGTCGTGTCCAGTGGAGGTCAGGGGTTGCTGCTCTAGAGCAGATATGACTGAAGGGGTTATAGTTTCACAATATAATATTAGTAGCAGATTATTTATTCTTTTGTTATTTTTTAGGGAATATATTGGAAAATTGATGCAACTTTTGTTAGAAAACGTAGACGGTACAAGCAGAAATTAGTGCAGGTTCTGGTTTTCATTTTAAACCGAGACAGTTTTGGTTTCTCTTTTGACTACCTGAAGCTGACAGGTAGACATTTGGACTCAGGTGGACTTTTGGACTCACCTGTTCCCCATCCTGGCCTAGATTTTCCAAGCAGCACTAATAACACCTGTAAAATATTGACATACAACAGTCCAGGACAGACATTAGCACTTTTAACAGAGACATCATTGTCGAGCGGTCGACGTCAAAGAGGCAAGAAATCAGACACTTTATTACAGACACAATGTCAGGGAGACAGGGAAAAAAATAAAGATGAAAGGAAAAAGACAACAGGCAACAATAGACGAGGTTGAACAGACTTGATGTTCACGGTGACAAGAAAGAAATAACAGAAAGTATAGATGGTAGCCAAAGGAATGAAAGAAAAGGCCAGAGAAATGAACAGCCAGACACCCAAACAGAAAATATACACAGAAGCAAATCGAAACAAAGTGGAAAGAAATAAAAGACACAAGCCCACAAAGCGATTCTAATGAACCCAGAGACAATGAACCGACTGGCAGTAATGATTCATAACAGACTACACCATATGTGTAAGATAACTGTTAACTGTTTGCAAGTGCTGACTGTGTTAAAGAGAAGATGATAAAGAGATCAGGGTTGTGTTGTTAATGTGTCTTAATAAGGCAGATCCCACCTGCCACGTTCAGTTAGAGGCAGCACTAAAAGTAACACATGGACTTACTCATTCATTTACTAACATGTTTGAAGAAAACGGTGATATTCCTGAGTTTTGTCTCAATTTGTTTCCAATTTCATTGATTGTGGCTGATAAAAACCTTCTCAGAGTATGTTTAGGTATCTCAGTACTTCATATACTCTTAAAAACAAGGATTTGTTAAGGGCTTATGGAACGATTAAGACCTTCTCAGCCTGCTCATCTTTCCTTCCTGATACTTCACACTCTTGTAAGCTTCCAGAGGGACAACCAAAGAACCTTTAAGGGTTCAAAGTATGCAAAGAACATATTGTAGGACTCTGTCTTCTGCTCCAAATGCTTGAAAATTGGTGCTAAATTGCAAAATATCTTTCCCCAGACCCCTATTCAAGCTGCAGATGTTATGGACCAAACCCCAGATGTTTCCCAAATCCAAGAAGCACCCATGGTTACGAGAACAAAAATAACAAACACAGTTGAGCGATGTCATCCCTGGCTCGTTGTTAGCTCACTACTTGATATGCATGACTGCTGGCAGTGTTTCCAAAATAGCTCAGACTTAGCCAGAAAGAGACACACAGTTTGTGACAACATTTCTGCACCAAATGCTAACGGCCAAGCTAATCAAATTTCCTGTCAATCCTTATGAAATGTTGCATGCACCACAATCGAATAGGTGTCACTTTAATTTTAGTCAGAGACACTCGCTAGTGCAAAGGCACTGACTTGCATGGGGGCTCAGACAAACACACGCACTTACGTCTACAACCCCATAAAAACACAAAGCCGTCTCCATGCAGATTTTACCGCTCTCAGATAACATAACTGATTTCCTCTCGGGAGAAGACGGTTAATTTAGCTGATGAGTTTAATCGTGTGTATTAGAGCAGGAGAAACATTAATCCACCACCAAACAATAATTCTTATTGGTGTTTTCTCAAGCAGCCCATGAATTGCGTCAGGTGTGCTGGAGGATGGAATCAACAGAGCTAATCTCAAGGCCTAGAGGCCAACAATGCTGTGCAGATTAGTTTTTTTTTTCTTTCATTCCTGCACCTGAGTCAGCTCATGAACTAATTAGCGAGTGTTTCAGGAGTTGAATCAGGTGTGCTAGAGCAGGGAAAACACAATACATGAGTTGAGAAACAAAGTCCCAGGGTACACTCAAATGTCAGTTCCATTTCTGGAAACACCTTGCTTTGCATGTTTTTCCCTAGCCTCCCTCATTTTCCATGATCTAACATAGCCAGTACAACTCGTCAGCTAATATTTAAGCCCTTTGTGAGCTTGGGGTGCAGGGAAAAATGTGGCACCAGGAACTGCTGAGACAGTAAAGTTTTAGCAATGATTACCAAAGGAGGGCTTGTCTGGATCCTGTAGCATCAGGGGGTAAAAATCCACCTCTGAACTCTCCTGGAAAATGTTCAAGAAAGAAATGAAAAGTCCATGAAAAAAATTAGTATTTTCTATTTCATACAAAACCTACTTTTAAAAATTTCAATGGCAATCACGTTTCTGTCCTTGGAATGATTAATAAGCTCATTGTTACATATTGACATACTGTAGCTTTTACTTTCCTTTACTGTGAATCATTTTCATGTGTGATGGAAAATCTGACGAATCAGTATTACAGTTTATATTGGGTTAATTTAATTAATTTGATTAATATCATTTTTTGTTGGCACTATTCTGGATTAAATTATGTATGTACTATAAGTATGTAATATTTGCTAGCAGATTAATGAGTATTAAAATGGTTATAAATTATATATCTTGATCAGTATTGTTGTGACTTAAATATATCTTGGAATTTCTGTTTCTTTTTTTTCTTCTAAATCAAAAAATATCATTAAAAAACATTTACCTTTGAGGTCCCCTTCTGATGAGGTCATAAATATAGGTAGTTGAGGGTTAAGGATCCACCAGATGCTCCCAGTAACACAATGTACAATGTAACAATGTACTTTCAAGGTCAGCAAAAGGATCCATACTTGTCAGCACATCTCTGTTAGTTTAATTTGATGGACATGGTCCATATCTCCTTAAACTTATAATCCCAAATCTAATTTAATCTCTTTTAAGAAATAGGTGAGAGATCGGGCTTCAATCAGACAGCCAAAGCCAAAAAGGTTCAGAGATTCATATCTCGTCTTTGTCAACCTCAGCTGCATTTATTGGCAAGAAGGAAGTAATTAGGTGTAGACCAGACATATATTTGTGTTTTAGGGAAAGATGGAGGGAGATTTTTATGGAGACAGGGTCAGAGAAAAAGATGAAATAAGGTGATATCTGTTAAAGACTGTAAATTGTGACTCTCAAAAGAGTGATAATTCAGAGAAGCCTTATCTGGAGTGAACAAGAGTATCATTTTGCAAGGTACACTTTGAGGATCCAGCTTCAAATAGGCTACCTATTTAGGATACTTTAAAAAATTGTAATGAAAGCCAAGCTGTCAAGCTTTTTTTTTTTTCTCAACATACAATACTGCAGCTAGTTGCAAGTATGCAGCTAGTATGCTGATGATATACAGTATGTTCCACTTGTAAACATTAAAGCATTCAGATAAATACTATTAATGCGAGTGATTCAGGATAACTGGTGCTCCCTCTGTAGGATGCAGCTCATCCTTCATTCTGAAGTAATTAAGATACATTCCATTAAATAAAAGGTTGCAGTCGGATGGTTGCATAGGGACAGTGGCTGTTAGGTGGCACATTGTTCCAGGTGATTGCCTGACTAATCTGATTTTGTCTGGATGTGCACCCTCATGCTGCTGAGCTTCTTTATGCATGTGCACCAGAAAGCGTGCATAATAGGGCACATTAAGCTTACTCGCTGACCCAGAAAATGGTACAATCAAGCCAGTTAGCGATGCAATTGCTTCAGCCGCTTCATGGCCACTTTGTATATATTTTCTGGCAGCTTTTCTGTAGGGGCTTGTGTGATATCTAGTTAAACATTACTAGGTCCTGTTTTGCAGCTCTTACATTGAGATGGATAACATGGCAGAGCTGTTTGCATTTGTTATTTGGTGACTATTCTTTTGTAACTAACAAGGAAAATGTTCTACATCGTGGAAAGGATTATTCAACATTAGTATGCACAGAGCTTCTGTGAGAATCTGGGGAACTGCACTCACATGCATTGGGAGGAATGGATCTTTAAATAGCTTTATATCTCAGAGGTCCATACAAATTTGCTTGAGTCAAGTTGGGGTCGTAGTTTTTCTTATCGCTTCATTCATATTAAATCCAGCTCAATTAGTTGTGCTTGTTGGAATTCTTCAGGTTCTAGCCATCAGGTTATGGGGGCATAATTAAATCCCTGTTGTTAGATTGGAACTAAGCATGAAAAATAATGGGAGCTCAGTGGTTAATGTTCTTTTCTTTTGACCTAATGAATACAAATCTCCATCTGGAAGAGAACTTCTGTTGGGTCCTTTATCAGGGCTCTTAACCCTCAGTTGCTCATCATGCTTGGACTGCACTTTGCATTAATTGCAATTGCCTTTGGAGAGATGCCTGAAAAGAAGATGATGATAAAACATGCTTAATTGTTAGTCTACTTAAATTTCAAGTTACAGTGCTGCAAATAGATAAAGGATAATATACAGTCCCATTCCAAACCATCCTTTGTTTCTGTAATACCTAGTCCACATCCCTACATTTCCATCTCCATCTCTATCACATGAAACTCTACTCTAGTATCTACCCCAACCCTATAAGTAACAACTCCACATTTACCAGATTCCTGTTAGCCCCCCCCCCCCCCCCGGCCCCATCTACATACCCACCCATCAAGCGGACATCGTCTGTTCACAGTGCATCCCTTCCGAACCTATCTCAATATCTGTTACATTCCCTCAGACCCCATCTCAATATCTACTTTGTTCCCCCAGAGCCCATCCCAATATCTGCTACATTACCTCAGACCGCATTTCAATATCCACTATATTCCTGAAGGTCTCATATTTGTCCCCACTACATTCTGATCCCAACTACGTGTTCAGCACGTTATTTTTGTCACATTCATTACAGCACAGTGAAATTCTTTCTTCACATACCTTTGGAAGTTGGGGATAGAGCACAGGGTCAGCCATGATGCAATGTCCCTGGAGCAGAGGTAGTGGCAGCTTGGTGGTACTTGGACTTGTACCCCAACCTGCCAATCAACAAGCCAGAACCTTAACCACTTGAGCTGCCATTATCCTTTTGCATACCATATAGATCCCATTTCGGTATCCACCAGAGTTGCAGAGGGCACATCTTCATATCATCCATTTCCCAACAACCCCATAAGATAGATCTTCGTATCTGCCAAATCTTCACAGAACCCATCACCATATCCAACATATCCCCATCTCCATCTGATCCTACCACCAAATGCCTACAGCCAGATTCCATCTCCATAAGGACCACGTCCGTAAATATTTCATTACTGTACCTACCAAAACCCCTTAAGTCCCATTTCCACCACATTCTCATTAGCCCCATTCCCACAGGCTACATCAGAACTACAGTCAGGTAGATTCTCCATCCTCACCCTATCCCTGCTGATCTCATTTCTGTATCTGCAACATCGCTAGAGACTTCATTTCCATATCCACCTCATCCCTACAGACCTCATCTCTGTTTCCCTAGACATCCCTAAAGGCCTCATGTCCAAAAATATTTTCTTACGTCATTCGTCCTTACCCATTTTTACTAATTATTCATTTGTCACATTTTGTACATAGATAATTTACTCAATAGAACTCTATGGACTTCTTTGAACTATTTCAGTTCTTTATTGAGTAATTGACCACTTCATAGTCTTCATCTCAATTTGAAAAGTTTTATTTACAATCCTTCCTCGTTTCTCTACACTTGCATTTTGGAATGAGTTTTTTCAGGATGGCATGACATGGACTTCAATGTGACCAGGTGTCTGAGTGATAACAAGCAGTGGCACAGCCTACCCTATAAATGGGATATATAATTCAGATTTCAGACTTTTAATACACATGCTAATACCAATCCTGTGGGAATACCATAACTCAGTGGGCACTGCCATCAGACTGATCTTTAATAACTTCCCCATCCCAGCAGACCACGTAGCATTATAGTCCAGATGTCATGATGGAATTCACCAGTGAATATCTGGCAAGTTTTACAAAGTACAAGAGTTATGAATCAAAGCAGAATTGTTGGAAGAAATGGGATTGCCAGCAGGGAGCTGCATTAAGCTCTATTCGAAGAACTCATCTCTATTCAGAATTGCGAACACACTCTCTCTGGTCCACACACTTATGAGTCTATGTCCTAACAGGAAAACAAACAGTTTGAGCAAGTATGTGTAAAGGCCTTGAATAATTCACCTCATGTGGCTTGTCACTTGTCCCGGTACCAATGTCCAAACCCGCCCTCCTGGATTGACCTTCACTCTGCTCTGAATCCCAATGAGTTCCAGGCAATGTCTCTGGCCCTCACATTATGTATTCACAAAGCAGAATGAAGATTAAATCCAATTTATTCTGGGGCAACACCGTTCGCATGACATGAACATTACCGATGTTGGCAGATGCATTTAGAAGATTGGAGAAAAGCCGATTGTACTGACAAGCCAAAATGTACTGGGGCAGAGACTTCTCTGCAAAAATAAACAGTGATGGCACACCAATCCAACCTTTCATCGAGAATATTGCATTGATTTGAAACAGTACTCATGAATTCATGAGGCTTTCACCTCATGAATACACTTTTATACTGCAATTCATTCGTATGTTTAGCAGGTCATGGAAAGGTTTATGCCACTAAAAGTAAATTCAAAATATGAAGAAAAATGTTGGTTAAAAAGCTTTCAATCCAGTACAGTGCACTTTGGAACAACAAAAACATCAGTGGTTAACAATGACCTTCAAGGATTCAGATTTTTCTGAGCAGGAATAGTTCACTCTTGCAGTGCAGAAGATTATTAGTGTGATTAGCATAAATTCAGCTTAGCGTCTAACATCATGAAGAGAATTGTTTAGAGACAGATGTATGTTATGTAGATCTTTGCTCCTGTACAGCCAATTTTTCATGTTTGACCTTACTCAGTGACCTGAAGCAGAGTTCTGACTGCGGTGAATTTAAAGTGAGTACATTTTCACAGAGCCAGTCACATTTCTAGATGGTCCAGAAGAAGAACCTGGTGTGAAGAGGGCAGAATGTTCCAAATATATTCACATCTAAAGTTCAGTCTATCTTTAGGCCACCAAAGTTCTTTCAGCTGTTGGGTTTCAACAGCACAATGCTAGCACAGGAGCATTTATTCAGGATTTTGAGTTGAACGAACAGAGCTCTGTGAGATCAGACCACTAATGCATTTATCTCACAAATGATTGCATTTCCTCTGATTTTCACAGTTGTCATATTAGAATGTAAGTGCCTTTTTACACCTGGTCACTCCATGTGTTTTCTCTGATCCGATAGCTATCTTATTTGTTAAAACTGTTCCATTTACATCAGGCCACAAAAATGCGGATATCTATTCAATCATTCTACTCCCGCCCAAAATGCAAATATTTTACCTCATTTCCGGGGTAATTGAAATGGAATACGCTTGGTGTACGTGGTTTTCAGAATGCAATCAAAAAGAAGACAAAAAATTATGATTTTTTGAAAAACCATACCTGCGTGTCGTCCATGTTATTTTTTTCTGGCACAATGCGTGACTCGTGAGTCACCTGCGAGTGATGTACTTCTGTTTGGGAGGAGTATAGCGCTGATGTATGTGGCTTGAACAACCACATGCATTTACACCTGTCCAGTTTCATCTGAAATGCATCCCAGACCACCTCCTGAAGTGGTTTGAACCATCGGATTTATATCCATCTCGAAAACGTTTAGGAGGGCATTTAGACCTGGTCTTTTTAACATCGGATAGATATCGGATCACAGAAAACGCATGAAGTGACCAGGTGTAAAAAGCCCCTATATTATTGTGGAAACAAATCAAAATCTGTAAGAAACTCCATGGATGCAATAATATTACAAGCTCACAAACCTTACAAACATTAAACAGCATCCTCTTTATACCTTTTGTTCATGTATTAAACAGCATGAACAGATACATATGATATATGATATGATATGATATGATATGAGTTCATGATACTTATTGATACACTGGAGGACTGTGTTTTTGCCAAGGATGCTTTTTTTTCCAAGTGATGTGCACTTCAGGCTGTAGCTCATTAGCAACACATGAGTTCTTTCAGTCTTCTATCACACACGGAACCTATTGTGAATATGGGTGAGTGTGTAATATCAGGGATAAATTACTTTCCTGGAGATCATCAGCTCAAGGAGATTACTCTGAAAGAACTTTCTGACCTTTTAACAAAGATCTAACTGGTAGCGCATTCCGTGTGTCCCTTGCTAATTTGGTTGATGCTAATAGAAGATTAGCATAGAATAGACTAAGTGTAAATTCTTGATTTTAGAGAAATACATTACATTGATTTATTTGGTTGTTTGGCTGAATTATCTGAGAAGTGTTGAGACATGGTTCTTAACTGTACAGCAACTGGCAACACACTTGCTAAACAAACACAGACATTCCTCATGCACCTCGTCCTCATCTGCATGTGGAGAACAACGACGCTGCTGACGTTCACGCTGGCGAGGAGGCTGAAACCTCACTGAACACAATACACTGGACACAATAAACAAACATCCTGTTGGAAATCCGAACCTGAACGTCGTTTAACCAAAAAATTCAACATGACTGCCAACATTAAAGAGATGACATCGCTCTTAAAAATAATTAATACTATAAAATGAAAATTAAATATAAAAATAAATCATTTACAGAACTAAACATCTATATTTTACCACAGGAACATTTGGAATGTTTCGAGATTTGTTTTTTAACTGCTGTTGATCTTGAAAAGATCATTCAAATTCACAATAAATCTTTATTTATAAGTTTTGTTTCATAATAAAACTTGTTAAAAAAAATCACACTAACTTTATTTTTAAATAAACATTTTATGAAATTTGCTTGATTGCACTGGAATAAAAACTTTTCTTGCTTCTAGAAAAACAATTCTGAAATTTTCTAAAAATTCTAAAAGCAAACAAGAAACAAAAGTAGCTGAAATGTCTGCTGATGTTTCGACATATTAAACTGCTTGTAAAAGTTCTTTAAAATGTTGCAATAAACTTTTAGTTTTGGTGGACGTGATGTCCCAGACATTTCTGTTTAAATAAATGGCTCGATTGCTACCCAAGTTTGGTTACCCACATTTGGATGTGTGTTTACTCCCATTAATGAGTTTCGTCCTGCTGAACCTTTTCACAGTTCCAGTGAAAGGTTGTTGTTATTTACAGGCAGATTACTAGCAATTAAACTAACAATATGTAAAATGTCATACATGATCATTTTTCAAATTCAGCATCACCTCGGGGTGAAACGTATAGGAACTCGGTCCACCCTGAACCACTGGATATCTGGAATTTAATAACGTTCCGAATTTATTTTAACATGCAATATTTTAGCAACATGTTAGTTATAGTTGGATAACGATCCCTAACTTTTGCACACTGCCTGATAGTAACGCCAATGGGAATTGCTCTGGCTTTGAATTATGGCATTCTATATCATGACAGATTCTGCTTCTTCTTCTTTCAGATGTCTGAGTAGAAATTCCAGTTGTTTGCTTAAAAGTCAGAATTCAGGGATTTAAATTAGCGATTTTTAAACAAACTCAAAATTAAACTTTGCTTCATCTATACCTAAAGAGAGCGATGCAGCGGCGCTTTAGTCCTTTAATCTGTCCTTGTGTCTCATCACATCCTCGTCTGTTCGTTCTGCTCCATCAGATCAGCCTCTGTCCAGTGTTTCTTTAGGCTCTAGCTAACCGAACCGCGGCTCTGCTTTAACTCAGTGCGGCTGCACTGCATTGTGGGACTGTGAGTAGAGCATGTGCTCAATGTCTTTAACCCTGCGTTTCTCTTTAATATCGCTGACACATCATCATTGGAAAATGGCACAGATTTTGTTGAATTTTGTGGGTTTTTTTCTTCACAAATTAAACTATTTCATTTAAAACATTTTCCATTGTGTTTCACTACATTACTGATCCTTTCTTTTCATCAAAGCACATTGTATTTTATTAAAGATGTTATTAAATTATAGCGTTGAATATTTTCATTAAACAGGAAACAAAACTCAAGAATTTTTTGTCCAAAAATCGACATCATTCTAATTCCTTCCAGAAATGTAGCATAGCAACAAGATTTTCCAGACAAATCATCGCTCGCCAATAAAAAATAAATCAATGGATATTTATTCAGATACATTTTAAGATTGTATTTTTTCTGTTTTTTTTTATGTAAAACTCTATGTAAAACACTAGATCATACAGTTGTACTATATGAACCATGATACAATCCAAAATCAGCTGAACAGAAGAGTTTCATTTGTATTCAATCATATTAAATGTGTACAGGATCAGTGGAGAGAGGAAACGTTACCCGGGATTGTCGATGTGTGGATTTTGGTCTGTCGATGATAAGAAAAAATAAAAATTATATCTTTTTTGCAACAATCCAAAACACAAATACACCGAAAGTTGTTTTTAAGGTGGCAAAAATTATAAGATTTAAAAAAAAAAAAGATCATCAAACATTCTTGGATACAAAATGTTTAAAATAAACTTTATCTTTTTATTATTATTTATTGAGTTTCTTATATACATGGCATAATCTTGTGCTTTGTTCCCAAAAAGAGAGAAGTCCAAAAAACCAACCAAAGGAAAAGGACAGAAGTGGACTACATTGGATGTGTCCTTCCTGTTTGAAGTGTTCGTTAATTAGCGCTCCTCTTTTTGCCGGTGTTTTCTGCTGGGACTGGAGGATGGTTGCGGGTGAACGTGTGCTTTTCCGACAACAGCAAAGGCACCTGTGTATCGCTTCTTTAGAAAAACACACACACACACACACTCGAGCGTGCACAAGCCATGTGTGTGTGTGTGCTCGTTTTCATTAGCCTGGTCCGGCCTCGTGTCTAATTTTCCCATAAGTCTCCACTGGGGAAGAGGGGCATACAAAAATAGGAGTACCAAAAAACAAGAGAGGGGAAAATACGCTCCGAAACCAGTTTCTGCTCCATTTACAGACTGGGCAGATGAGGCCGCGATCAAGCCGAGCTTGTTCCGATTCCTGAATTCCTGAAGGAAGAAAAGAGGGAAGGAGGCGATAAGGGATCGCGGAAAAGAAGGAAGGACAATGAGCAGGGAATGAAAAAGAATGTAAATGACAAAGAAGAAAAAAAATGAATGGATAAAAAAAATGAAATAAAAAAAATGAAGTGTGAATAATAAATGAGAAGAAAACACACACTCCATGTAAGTGACACCAAATCCACCCTGTAAATAAGATTCAGTGGAGTTGTTGTTGACGTGAAGGTGGAGAGAGATGAACAGAATGAGAAAGGAAAGAGGGAAGGAGGAAGAAAAGGAAGGCCTTTCTGGTGTCGGGCGTTGCCCCAACGCCGCTCTCAGCTCCATAAACACACGCTGTTGGAGGTCTGGCAGGTGGAGGCGCTGTCAGCAGGGGACAGGTAGAGCTTGCCGCTCGGACACACACACACCTCGTACACGGTGTGTTTAGGGTAGCTGGTGCCCGGGCTGAGCAGCGGGTCCATGCTGCCATGAGGAAGATTGGGCATGCGGATGGACTTGGCATTGAGAAAGATCTGGAAGAGGCCAGGAAAGAAGAAAGGAAATAAGGAATGTGAGTCGTTCACACACGTTACACACATTACACACACGTTACACACATTACACAGACATTACACATCCCCCAACTTACCACAACCACCTAGTATGTATCCTCTATCATTTTGATGACAGAGATCAGTTTCCTCTTTTAAACCTTATCAACTTTTTTTGTTCTACATTCAGAGCCAAAAATCTCTGAATGATCTGAGTTTTATCCAGAATTCAAGAGATAATACAGAGAGATTTTCACGAGCTGGAAGAACACTTGGTACCTTCCTGAGGACACAGTAACGTCTTGAGTCTTCACAGTATAGGTGTTTGATTTTAACCTCATAAGTGGATTTTTCCATTTTTTCCACCAACTTAGAATAAAACCATTCAAAATAAACAAAGACAGTGGATCGCAGGCCTATCTGAAAGGAAAACACTGCTACAGGGTTCTACAGGGTCCTATAGGGTTCTACATGGTTCTACAGATTTACACCTTCGCCCAGAGGAACAACTGGGGAACGTTTTATGAGTCTGGATCATTTTTATGAGTCTGGAACGTTTTATGAGTCTGGATCATTGGATCATGGAACCTTGAGGGCTGCATTCTGATTGGCTAGACGCACTTCCTTTGTATGGAGGAGAGCTCAGGTCTCAGGAGTTGGAGGAGTCTGTGATGCATACTAATGAAGGTGTTTGATTTAGGTGTGGATGATGTTCTACATGAAATAATTCCGCTCATTGTGTCTTAGGCTTCGTATATTTGCTTGTTTTTATATTTGAACATTAAAGAAACGTGTGTGTGTGTGTATGTGGGTGTAATATCTCTGGGACACTGAGCACTTATTTCCCATGTTATCCCTGTCTGTTTCCTACACCAGTGTTTGATTGGCGACTGCATAGGCTGATGACTGTGAGCAGGGTTTATCTGCTAAGCCACACCGAATCCCCAATTTCACCTCTCGCACATCGCTTCTGTGTTTATCAACCAAACTCCAAACTCCGGAGTGCGATGGAGTCGCTGAAGGACACGGCAGAGACTGTGATCTCCACCATAACTCACAGAGATGGAATATTCCACATGGCAAGAGCGAGACAAAGAAGGAGAAGCTAATTATTATGAATAATGGAGTGTGTGGTGTTGATGGTGCGTATCTGTCCAAACAGAAACACAAACAAGGAATCGAGTGTCTGAACGCAGACATCCGAGACGTCACATCTGTCACTCCGTCTTTTTTTTCTCTAACGTTCGCTGCTCCACTGTGCTTTCATCCTGTTCCTGTCGTTTGTCTCGGAGTCCACTCGAAATGACTGAGACAATCTGTTGAAGATGAGCTTATCATATGCCTCGGCATGGTGAGGAACGCAGTCGATCCCGGTTACACCGTGAGTTATGTAAGCAATAAAAATGCTCCGGTGTCATGCTCTTGTAGTAAAATAATCAAAGTGATGGGTGGTGTGATAAAGATATAAAATGCAAACGAGTAAAACTTTACTCACAAAAGAACACTAGTGGAGGCCAAAGATGTTTTAGCATTAAAGGGTTGATTTGTATAGTTGGTGCTAGCGAATAAACAAATGTCGAGAATCTGTCGAAGTTCCAACTCCCTAAATAGCTCATAATCTGGCACGTAGCTTTCCTTGTTTGCACCATTCACCAAACTCCATGCTAAACTAAGATATTAGCATCGCTGTTTGTAGTGCTTCTTCAAGTAGAATTTATAGTACATGTAGCAGCAGTTTCCATTTTGAAAGAGGGAAAGATGAAGCCCTTAGGGTGGTTTTAGGAGGAAAGTTAAAGCCTCCCAGCGGAGATATGTGCACTCATTAACGCCTGCTGCTCTCACACGGGCATGAAAACGCCTCACTAGCACCCTGTTTACCATGCTAATGTGTGTAAGTGTGTGTGCATATGGATATTGTGGAGATGATTAGAGAGAGGACAGACAGGAAAAAGACAAAACAAACAAAAAAAAGCATGGAGCAATGGAGAGAAAAGAAAAATAAAAGTCGGGGTAAACAGAGGGAGCAAGAGATGGAAGTGTTTTCTTTGCTGACTTGTTGAGAAGGCGAGAGGTGAATGAAGGACGAATTGTGAATCCCAAAATAGCACAAACACATAGCGGCTTACAAATGACAGCGACGGCACAAACTCGTCTCTGCACATTGCACACTTCATTAACCTGCTGAAATGCCAGGACCTCTGAGTCACATGACCTCGCACGAGCACATAGAGGGGAAAGAAAAACGCACGGCTCGATCCGTTGCCCCTTCCCAGAGTGCACTGCTTCTGGATCACCGTCACAGAACCTGTGCGAAGCAGCTGCTCAAGATGCTTAAGATTCACGGTAAGTCCGCTAGCACACAGGGAAAGGTTAATCAAACACAAACAGACAGAGCAAGGAAGTGCTAAGGAGGCTCAGGTGTGCAACACTTGCTGATATTTAACTCCAAGTCTCCGTGGAATTCAACAGAACATAACAGAGCGCCATGAGGAACATTCTGGAAAACCATATGCTCTCTTTGTACAAAACCCTAACGAAGACAAAGCCATCTCACAAAAGCCATTCGACTCTGAATTGAGGAACCAGCAGGAAGTGAATCGAAGCTGATTTGGGATCAACACACCCCTGAGATAGCACTTCATCACACTTCCAGTAGTTTTTGTAAATCCTTAAGTAAATAAGTATAAATATATAAGTCACACGATGACGTTCTAGGACGTTGAAATCAAGAGGATCAAGTGTTAGCGGAACGTATTCTGAATGTTTCTAAGAAGAACGTTCCTACAAGGTTGTGGTAACATTTCTCATTTCCACTATTAAGCCTTGTGTTGGCAAAACCACTGTTCTGTTTTTCGAACATTGTGGGAACGTTGTGTTTAAAATGTTTTAGTGGAACCTTCTCTCAGCTTGTTAAAATATCATCTCAAAACATTTACAACAGAAAACAAATCGATCCTAAAGGCTGTACGTAACGATGGTGCAGAGACTATGCTAGTCATGTTACGCTAGCGTACGCATCAGCAAGCAGGCAGTTTGATGATGTAGTAATTAAGAGTAAAAATGAGCTGCCTGTTAGTCCTCTAACATTTCATAATATCAGACTTTGGTGTTTTAAAATTCGAATGTTAAAACACATTTCTGTGAAATGTAGCGTGCTATGTTGCTAATTTGCTGCTTATCTGTCTTAAACAGTTCATGGATTTACTTCCACGCTGCCGTGAGACTGAATTTAATAGAAGAGGATTTAAATATAATAAACTTTTCCGCAGCTGTACTGCTTTTACCCATCGCTGCTTTACAGCTTTCTTTAGAGGATCAGAGATTGCACACTCATTCAGACATGTTTATCTCGCACTTCAACGCTCCAGCAGCAGAATTCAAAAGCTAGCAGCGCTAAGCTTTAATTACTCAGCTTCCTTATAATTAAGTCCTTGAAATGGATACGCAGGGGCGCTCGGCACTGAACGAGAACAGACTTTTTCCTTTTTTTTTTTAACATAAGGTTTGAAAGTGCAAACCTCACTCTGCGACTTTTCTTCCACACGTGATTTCCTGGAAGATTATAATGCCAACTAATTTAATAAGTCATCCATGCATTCAGCTGTAAGCGCAGATGGGACGGAAATCAGTATTGTGATTGGAGGATTTTAGGATCATCGTGTACCATTATGGTGACTGAATCTGACTTGCGAAAGAAGGATCATGAACGTGAACGCAGAATATCTGCTGACTTATGCTTGGGTTTCTGCAGTAAAATATAATTAGGGAAACCGAACTGAACAGGGGGCACGGTGGCTTAGTGGTTAGCACGTTTGCCTCACGCCTCCATGGTTGGGGGTTCGATTCCCGCCTCCGCCTTGTGTGTGTAGAGTTAGCACGTTCTCCCTGTGCCTCAGGGGTTTCCTCTGGGTACTGCGGTTTCCTCTCCCGGTCCAAAGACATGCATGGTAGGTTGATTGGCATCTCTGGAAAATTGTCCGTGAATGAATGAGAGTGTGTGTGTGCCCTGCGATGGGTTGGCACTCCGGTGTATCCTGCCTTGATGGCCGATGACACCTAAGACACCTAAGCACAGGCTCCCCGTGACCCGAGAACTTTGGACGGTAGAAAATGAACGAATGAATGAATGAATGAATGAATGAATGAATGAATAAATGAACAGAACAGACCTGGAGGCCTGAGCCCTGAGTTACTACAACACCAGTGACTCCAGATGTTTGGCCTGTCAACTAGCATTACTCGCTATAAGGTTTACCATGACAAGCGTCTCTTGACCTTATTCTCGAGTCATCTTTAGGTTCTAGCCCTGTCTCTGCTACTGATTTGTTATCCTAACATGTTCACCTGTTCTGTGTTCATCCTTTGAAATGTAGCTCTTAATAATCTTTCTCTGTTTGTGTGTTTTTGTATTGTGGTGAATTTGCCATAAAAAAGTTCACACTGAATTTAAACACTTCTATCGTGTCTCCTAGTGCATCACGTTTTGGACTATTGTGACATTGTTGTAAAGAAAGAGATTGATACATTTAATGCATCTTAATGAAAGTACTGCAGCACCAAAGAAAGAAAACAAGTCGTTCACCAGTTTTGCATTGTGTTCTCTCTCACTCTTTCTATTGCTTTATCTTCATTACCTGATGTCTATCTCTTCCCTGATTGCATCGCTCTCTCTCTCGTAAACAGACCGTCATCACATCCTGTATCTCGCACTCTGATTGTAACGGGCAGCTTGGAGCTTGAGACGAGGACGCGTTGCTCTCTTTAATTCCCTCCACTAAAACCCTCAGACTTTTAACGTCACATTTTAAAGTGTTAGCCTCTGTCAGCGCTGATTTAGCTCACCATTTGGACCTTCGGAGACACCACATTCTCCACCTAAATTGACAGAAACATCTATTTTTCCTTCACGTTACTTTTTGCTGCTGGCTTTCGTGTTGTAACGTCTCAGCACCCCTCCTGCGAGGAATACAGCGCAATGAAATAGCAAGGATAGAATAAGCCATCGAGTGCACCAATGGTTATTCTAGAGAGAGAGAGATAAAGAGAGAGAGAGACTGATTTGACAAATTCAGCCTGAGAGAGGATTGGACAGATGTTTCAAAAGCACTTTCACCGAGCCCTGCCACACTTCTCTATCATATCACCCCATGTAGTTCTCTCCAGCATTGTGCAGGTCTGAAGGAACGCCTGCTATCTCCACGACAAAGAAGTGAAAAAAAAAACTCCTTTTTATGGGAAGTTGACAGGACAGTATGATGTATTGCTTGGGCTGCTGGAAGTTAATTAAATAGCCTGGGCAGTTACTAAAGCAAGGGAAAGCGAAGCGAAGAGAACAATTCCAAGATGGTGGCACTCATTTATGCACAGCTTGAGGGGGGAACTTTTTCAGCCAATAGCGCTGGTGCTCAAAAACCTTCACAAAAAAAAGGTTTAATTTCTTTAAGTAGCTGTGAAAAAACCCTGTTGGAATCATGGGACTCTCTGAGTCTCAATTTCTAACTGTTTGTAATTTGTAGAAAATGACTTCTAATTTAAAGTATGAACTGTTGCCTGATATCGAACACGGTTCTAGCTGTAAATGTTGATGTTAATGTCAAGTCAGGTTGTTTCTATATTTCTAGCTTTGAATGATTTATTAAATGGAACTTAAGTGATTAAGTGATTATTAAAGTCTCAGTTGGGGCCAGACCCAAGATTCGAGACTCTTTATAACCATTCAGGCAAGAGTTTAGAGCATCTACCATTCTGCCATGTTGTTGATGTTCATGTCTATGACAATATTAGTCTTTTAAACTCTATAATGTTCTATACAGTACATACATCATCTTCCTGCCAGGATGCAAACAAGCATGAACTTTATTCTAACCACCTAGCTATCATTCGTTACAAGTAACATGCAGTCCTTGGTCTGTTCCTCAGTTAATCCTTGCTCTATTCATTAGAGCGAATCGGATGCTTTAAACAGACAGAACGTGCTGAAGTATGCATGGGTGCATTTCACGGGTCCTGGAGCTTGACAGCTTTGATGTACACCAGAAGCTGAACACACACAAAGAGATAGAAAAACAGACAGGTCTGGCTCATACTGATATGGTTTGTAATTTTATGTATGACCATGTAAACTAGCTGTCATAACACTGCAAACTAACTACTTTTGATGCATGATAAACTCAAACTGCTTGTCTCTGCATCCTCTGGAAGCATCCCCTGGAAACGTGACCACTTCCTGAGCATTTAAACACATACAGTACAGGTCAAACCATTATGCCAGCATTCTCACATTTATAAACCAGATTTGTTGGTCTTTCCTGCACTTTAGCCACAGGGTTGGCCATCACTGGCAGATGCTAGCTTCATGTGTTCTTCATTAGTGCACTTGGTCCACTGGGAATCTTCATCGATTATCATATTATTGTTTGCTGAAGTGTTTCAGGAGAGTCCTAACTCTCTGCTTGATCAATTCTCTACATCTTTGACCTAACAGACACTATCTTTCAGAGAGCAGAGCTTTAGTACAAGCTCCATAGCTAAAGATCCCACTCTGATTAGCAGGGGAATGTAACCTAAAATGACCTCAGAGGATACAAGATCTTTCCACTTAGGTTGCTAGCTATATATCTTCTAACCCAAGGCCCCACTTGAGCATTTGGTCAATTGGGAATCCTCATTCATTATCACATTATTGATTTCTGGAGAGTCTGGAGTGTATTAAGTGCCCAACACTTGACAGATATAAACGGTTGACTAGCATCACTCAAAAATAAATAAATAAATAAATAAATAAATAGATAAATAAATAAATAAACAAACAAACAAATAAATAAAGAGAGAGAGATTCAGGACTATTCAATTTCCTCACCCAGTAAGAGCTTATGCAAATACACCCAACCTACCTTAGCCATGAGAACACAAACACAGCCTTATGGGTATATAGAGTTTATTGCTTGACACTTCTAGTTGATTGTGGACAATAGATACTAACATTTATCTTCGATTATCAATTGTTCACACCACACAGGACATACGTATGTAAATGCAAATCATGGAACATTACAATGCAGTATCACTCAAAATAACAGATAATTAAAGACTAAGGACTAGAGAACCTTTCCCACCCAGTGAGCCCAGGTAGGTTGCAGCACCTTCTAAGCCAATTGCATCCTTTATCTTAGCTAACCCAATATATCGCAGTTCTTCCAATCTCAGAACATGAGAAGACAAACTTTCAACAAATACACCATTCTTGGTATATAGTAAGTTATAGCAAGTTGATTCTTGACATAAGCTACTGCACGTGCATGTGAAGGTTCGCGTATTCTCATCCAACCCACTACTAGAGTGCTCAGACTATCCAAAAATCAATTGATTTTCACGCAGAGGCTGGACAGGATAAATAAGAACACACTTGCTGGAGAGTGCTACTTGTCACTTTCTGTTAAGAATCAACATTGCGAAAGGGACTGGGTCATCTTTGCTACCTAATAAGAGCACCACAAACGCACCTTAGCTGCCACATTCACCTAGCCGAAAGTGGCAGCTAAAACCAGTGTGATCTTTTATTTGATTCCTAAGCAAATCTAAGGAACCTGTTCTCTGGCAATAGCTAGCCATTTGCCATTTACGGTTTTAGCAGACTCCCTTAACCAGACTGCCTTACATTTTATTTCAATTTATACAAATGAGCAATTGAGGGTTGAGGGCCTTGCTCAGGGGCCCAGCAGTGGCAGTTTGGTGGACCAGGGATTTGACCTGATAATCTTCCGATCAGTAGTCCAACGGCTTAACCACTTGGCTACCCCATGCTACCAACCTGGTACCAACCTGGAGTAGCTGCCAAATGAACCAATCAAACACATTCATTTATTCATTCTCAGTGTCTAGTGAATTCTTACCAGGGTGGTGGTGGATCTGAAGCCTATCCCAGAAACACTGGGTAGGTGGAAACACACTTTGGATAGTTTGTCAATTCATCACATGGCACCAATTACACACCTATAATTAGGAATTAGTGTTACCAATAAAACCAATTACCATTACGTTGGGAGATGGAAGAAAACCTTTAGGCACATAAGAAAAACTTCCAAAACTTTCAAGACAACAACTCAAGCTCAAGTTCAAACCAGGAACCCTGACGCTGTGAGACAGCAATGCAACCTGGTGTACTACCTGAAGAGAGAGCACTCAGTCCAAAAAAATGTCATTGATTTGAACATTATTAACAAATTACTCACTTCCCCTTCAGAAGACTCCAGAGTGAGCTCTTTCCTGCAGGACGCTCTGAACTCCCCCACTCCTGCATTCACCTCCACACCTTTCGGCGCTTCCAACGTCAGAGTCCGTGTTGGAGACTCCAACCTACAGAACAAAAACATAACTGGATATTTTTGTATGCACCGCGCTGGATTGCTCACTCCCAGGTCACTCGGCTAATAACATTCTGATTTTCAATTCGAGGAAACTTTATGAATGCCGACCCATGGGGTCAAAAAGTATTATGAGAAAAAGTATTATGAGAATGCATAGATGCGATGAGCTTCCAAGCAGACTTTTTATCCTCTAGACTCCAGGGCAGATCTAAATTTTCAGCAGAACTGACATTGTTGTGAGTTTCATTTGTACATCTGCTTAGACTGCACATGTGTAAGGACAGATTCATAAATCATAGTGTTTCTTTATCATTATTTTAAAATGAATAGTGTAGTAGTGGAATGTACTTTCACGCAATAAAAAACAATTGAAATGGGGAAATAACAGACTAAAAGTCCAATTCACTTCAACTCCACTTCATATCTAAAACATTGCTTTTTTCAGCCTTTACAGCAATAAGATATTTTTAGAAACAGGTTGTGCTCTTAATAATGATAATAATAGTAATAGTAATAATAATAATAATAATAATAATAATAATAATAATACAAAAATAACAAGACAAATATTCTGTCAATATTAAGTCATTCAGAGAGCACTGGGTCACACCGTCTTGCCTGATACTAAGAGGTGAAGAGGCCACGCATGCTATCTGAAATCAGGAGGTGGTAAGATCACAGCTCCTACACTGAAATTAGGTAGTGCAAAGGCCACACCTTCTTATCTCATTTATACAGCTGAACAATTGATGGTTTAGGGCCTTTCTCAAGGGCCCAATAGAGACAGTTTGGCAGTGCTGGGATTTAAACTTCTTCTTCTTCTTTCGGCTTTTCCCTTCAGGGGTCGCCTTCGTCCTAGCCTTAACCATTACCACATACAGTGAGCTTCAGTTAGATGAATTCCTTGCTTGTTCCTTAGCATTTAAATGAAGTGAGGTGTGCGTGTGTGTGTGTGTGTGTGTGTGTGTGTGTGTGTGTGTGTGTGTGTGTGTGTGTGTGTGTGTGTGTGTCTGTGTGTCTGTGTGTGTGTGCATCTGCCACCAAACAGCAAGGTATTCCCAAAGGACTTCAAGAGAAAATGTAGCTCCAATTCAGTCACAATTAGAATCTGGAACTAATCTCTTGGGTGCCGAACTCAATCTACAACACACAAAAAAATAAATCGCAAAGAATCCCATTCTGCTTGTAAACATACGGTGGCAAATACAGGCAGGAGTTGAATTGATACTGATACTAATAATATTTCTCTGCGCATATTGTCTCACCATACACTGGTATTTAGCCGACTAAATCAGGTTTCCAGGCAACTAAAGCATGTGATTGGGTAGGAGACTGGAGCTTTTACTCACTAATAAACTTATCATTAACTCACCTGAAAAGCAACCGACAAAACTAATACTCAGAAAATTGTATCATGATGTTAATATATTGTTATTGATATTGTAGTAGCGGTTTCCCATTTGTCACAGATACCTACACACACCTTGATTTGACCTGAGTATATGAGAATAGTACCCCAGTAAACCGGGAACAGGTACGTTGTGCTATTATGTTACAGGATAATTAACAATTTGACCACCATGAATATATTGACTTAACAATACTCCATTTTCCCCCTCAATTTCTCTCTTGGTGGAATCTTTCCCCAAAGGCCTTTTCAACAGAGAGATTCAATCAAAGCATTGATTTTCTGTTTCAGGGTCTCCAGAGCAGGACGCTTGCAAAAAAGTGTATAAATATCTCAAGACCACAGATGGCCCCACACTCCTCCTCCTCCTGACTGGTTCATTTTAGCGATAGATAAGCATGCTTCGGCGGTTTCTTATCGCCGTAATTCAACACCAACTTCCCGCTCGACCTTCAGCTGTCTGCTTGACGGATTCGCAAGCAGCCTTTTTTTGGTTTACATGACAAGCAAAAAATGAGCACAATGGAAGTACACTTCCTTTTCATTCGGTAAAGAATAAGCAGTGCACTTTAAAGAATGCAGAGTTGTCTCCTCAGTCTGCAAAGAATACATACAAAGATCTCTTTTTGTGATCAAGTCCAGAAACTTGATAACCTAATTACATTGGAGGGGTAACAGTTTTTTAGGGAGTGTATCAAGCAGTACGAAGGGCTCGAAGAACCATTAATTCAGTCATCTTCAGTAACCAATTTATCCTGGTCATGGGGCAGTGGATCCTAGATTGTATTGTATCCTTTGTATACAATTGTCTTAAAACAGTTTAGCAGTGAGTGTCTTTAACACTTCTGACCAACACCAGAATGTTATGATTTAGACATAAAAAGATAGTACTAAACTGGTGGTTATTAGTGTCCCTTATTTAGTCACGTTAGCCTTGTAAAAGGCTTCCTATGTTAAATAAAAGAACTTCACCCATTAATCATGTCCAAACAGAGGACAGTGTTCTGTGAGACAGAGTTCCACTTAATGCCATACTGTAACAGTTTCAAGACAAAGAAAAAAAAGCCTGTGTCAGCGCAATGTGAGGCAAATTTTCCCAGCTTGCATATGATAAGGCATTACAGGTGATTTTCGAGGTGCAGCAGAGCTCTGACAGACTGTGAAGCATCACAGATTCACAGATTCGATTCACATCGTATAAACCAGATTTATTCTGCTTCTGTTTTTGTTTTTTAAGCAAGTCTTTCCAACAATTCTCATGCAAACTGGAAATTTTAAATATACCCTAAAGGCATGGCTCTAAAAAATGGCCTCTTCTTGGGGTCTATTGGGGGAAAGGTGTAGAAATGACAGCCCTTCTTTCCTAAAACTTCTTTGTTTATTTTCAATTTAGCTGTTAGGCTGTTTGAATGGTCACTTCAAGCTTTGACAACAAGTACAGTCTTAAGATATATTTAGACCCTTTAATGGTTCTATGTTGTATAATAATGATTTTTTTTTTTATTTCTCTTGGTTTTTCATCATGAAAACCAAAAATAAATAATAGTCCCTATTATGATAACTTTCTTTGAACCCTCCGATTGCCCCCCTGGGGAATCCTTAAAGATATGTTGGGTCTCCTTGGGGGGGTCATTAAGGTGTAATTGTAGCTTTCTTAACAGCAAAGGTTTCAACTTTAGGAAACTGTGTACCTGTGGAAAATTTCTCTGGGGGACACAGTAAGGTTTTTACTGTATCTAGAACACAAGAACAAAGTGCATCCTATCAGTCAGGGCTTCAGAAGGGTTTCTTCTGGCTCTCTGTGAAGGAAACATCAAGTCTTCTGTGTAGTAACCTACTGTAGAATGGACTGCTTAATGATCAGTGAGTTTGAAACCTATCTTCTTTCAAGTAAGGGTTTCATTTGGTTTTTCATAAAACCCTGTTTGGTGTTTCTTTGGAAGGGTTCTATTTCAATGTAGAACCTTACAACAGACTACATCCCTACCAGTGGATCCAGCTACAGTGTTAATATTTAGTGTCTTTAAGAATGGGCCTGTTGTAGCATACACTAGTTTGGTTTGGTGTCATCACATTGGGTTCCTCCCAAAACTGCTTCACCTAGAAAAGTTTTATGATGACAGAAAGGCTCCAGAAAGAAACATTTCTCCTTGGAGATCTGAGCAACATGTTGGGCACCATCGATTTGTCAATGTCTCTGGGTAACCCAGCTCTGTTGATGTTTGTGTGTGCGCTCTGATTTATCACTAAGTCTCCGTGCGCCCTTTCCCTTGTCCCTACAGTTCTGGATATTGACTTCTGGCTCGGTCCAATGCTAACATTAACCACTGGGATTCCTGCAGCTAACCTTTGCTTTCTTATTCCCCGGACACTTTTTAGACCCAGCGTCAGCCTTTCAAGATGACGGATAGCACTGTAGCGCTGATAGATGAGCTATGTCGCGCCACCAGAGATGGCCAAATGGCAGGATGTGACATTTTCAAAAAATTGCCATCTTTTCTGGAGAAAAGCTGCAAGTATGGATCTTGATGTAATGTGAAAGAGAAATGAAGCAGAGAGACAGAATCGAAAGGAGGAAAAATAGACAAGTGTGAATCAAAAAGATGATTCAGAAGATGGTGGAGTCTAGTCATCTACTAAGACTGAAAAGGACTAATGCATCGTCCTGTCAAAGAGGGCAGAGCAAAAAGGTTGTAAACAAAATAAACTTTTTTTTTAATGTCATCTTTTTTAAAATTGCTTGTCTAATAACCTTTAAAGAAACACTGATATACTTTGGGATGACTGACATTTTCACAGTTGATAAGGAGAAGAAGATGACAGGAAAAGAGACTCTAAATCATCAGCTATATAAATGACAACGATGTAACTATGTTCCCATCATTATTTATCACATTCTCTTGAATTTACAACCTCTTCTTTCAAACTTTTATACTAATCCTCCTCCACACAGAAAGGTCTGAATGGACAGCTGACTAGGAAAGACAGATGGGGGAGGGAGTAAAGTATCAGACCCTAAGGCACGAGACGTGATGTACAGCAATTTCGCATCTGAAGCTGTAATCAGGAGTGAAAGAGCAGACGGCTGTCGTCACACAGAAGGACGTGGATCAGGAAGGATGGGGACAGAACGTCTGGAGAACCACGGAAAGGGAAAGATGAAGATTAAGAAATACCAGACAAGCTGTATGGGTGTGAGACAAAGACAGGAATAAAAGAGAGGATCAGTATTCCCAGAGCGTCCGTCTGTTTCAGGAGGCTGCTACTGAAGGACGAGACCAATAAAATACAGCCACAAAGACTGCTATCAAAGGGTCTGCCTCGGTATCAGAGTCTTTGAAGAAATGCCTTTAAATCATATAAACCTCTGAGCTGAACTGCCAAGTATCAAAGAGTTTTAAATAAGATCTTGTGTAATTTGTAAGAAATAAAATACAACAAAGAAATGATGTGATATGGCAGTTATAGCAATAGAGTTACTGTTAGGACCATGAAGTGATTTTCTGATAACATCACATCTTAAAGTGTCTGTTATTCTCATATACAAACATCCTACCTTATGTATTGTGTACTTTAGCTGCGTACTCAGGCATCTCCGCTAATCCTCTCCAAGCTCTGTTTTTCTTTGTAATGTCTATACTAGTTTAATAAAAGGTCATGTCAGACAAGATAAGATAAAACCGTGATTAAAAGTTCTGCTTCCATATAATAAAAACTAACTAAAGTCCCAACTAATGATCTCCTGTTAAAGAGAGCAAGAAACTGAAGAAACCTGGGAATCTTTTACGCTTGTCTCTTTACAAACACATGAAATCTCATTGAAGTGACAAACAAATCTAGAACTGAAATGTTGCTTGTGATTGTAATAGAAGTTCGATTGTAATAAAAAAATAATAAAAGCTTGCTTCCTGATTGGTTGTTGCTTTTGTGAAGGTAAGCTGGAAACATCTAATCATCTTGTCACCCATTTTGGTATCTCTCTCCTTTTATTCCCCCAGAGAGGTTAATATTAGCATAGCTTGTCCTTGTCAGGTTTTCTGTAAATATGTTTCTGGCTGGCATTTAGCTGGTGTGATAACTGCTGCGATAGTGAGAATCTCAGCACAAACTACCTGACTGTGGTTGGAGGGCACCGATGCGATCATCAGCCTCTTTACAATGTAGTGCATGGTATTTGGAAAAAGAGAATCGAAGAAGACTCGCTGTCCCTCTAGGACCTTTTAGTGTAATGTGATGCCACAAATCCACAAACTTCATCAAGACGTTTTACTGACATACGACGCAATGCGTGATTTAGTAAAGCTGTTAAACAAGACAAGTAAAAACCCAGTCGAAAACATGGGGCGCCAAAACTTTCCCGTCTCTATATCCGTCACCAGTTTAGACAAAGGACGTCTCTTTTTGAGCAAATCAATGATGAGGAGTCGAGGAAATGTGACATGACTGGTAGTGATACATTTCCATACGGAATAGGCACCAATCCATTTCTATCATCTCTGCAAATTCCGGTGAGCAATAAAGTCAGCAAATCCCTTTCTAAATCTCTCAATTTCTCTCTCTCTCTCTCTCTCTCTCTCTCTCTCTCTCTCTCTCTCTCTCTCTCTCTCTCTCTGTCCATCTGTAATTAATGTCTGGAGAGAGTAAAGCCGTCACACCGGCGTCAATATCAAGTCCTTTGTGCTGCACTTCCACCGTTAGCAGTCACTGTTAGCTACAAATGACATTTTCTTCAACTTCACCTTAAAATAAATCTATCAAGTAGCAGAATTATGTTGCCTTATTAAGAAATTTATAGAAAATATGATTTCCAGGAACAGTTTTGGACCTCGCTAGCCAACAGTTATAACTCTACTCATGTTCTTTACATACCGACACATTGCGTTTGTGATGTCCTAATGTATAATTATGCTAATCTTTTAAAGTCAAAGCTGTAAACTAGCCATGCTAAAAAGAATGATCAGATATCTTAATGCTTTATAACAAACCTGCACACATGCTCGTAAATATGCTACAATGCATTATAACATTCCTCAAATTATATATTTCAATAAAGAATATAGAGAATTTTCCTGTATGCTATAATGCGTTTTAATAATAAACACCTTATTACAGTGGGTTATTGGAGGTCTTTTGTGTCTTCAGTTTGTTATAAGGCATTATAGCTTGCAGTAGAATTGGTTATATTGTAATAACCCCAAGCTTGTGTTTATGTAGATTGTACAGGTCAGATGTTGTGTTATATTATGTTACACTTTCACTGCAGCTTTTTACAGGAGAAAAAGATGACCTTTTGGAATAATATTTCTCATCCAGGCTTCCTCTGCTATATGTGGCGTGTCACTGAGTCGCGTTTTAACTTGCCGGAACCCTCGCTTTTATTTTCCCTGATTATGGCTTTTGCAGCACGTCTCTGCCAGCTCATCGGTGATGAATAAGAAGTGAAAAGTGAACTCAGCACTCTCCAAAATCTATTCACAGAGCAGACTGTTAAATAAAGATGCACAATAAAGAAAAAAATATTACAACTGGCTGAAATAAACACACAGACAAACTCATTTTGGGTGGTTCATGTTCTCTAAAACACAGTTTTGTTCAAACTGGACTTGTTGACAATTTCTCCACACCTCAGACGTGACAGAACCCAAACAGCTAAATAAGTTTTTTGTTAACAAGGTGTTTTTACTCTCCAGCATGCGTCTTGACTTCCCACAGCATAGCAAAAAGCAGATTGATGATCACTGGACCGTAGTCCTGTCACCCGTCATTCAAAACCGATCCCGTTCCACTTGGCTTCACTCCGCAGAGATGTATGAGACCTTCCTCTGTCGAAAGGGGGGCGGGGTCAGTGCCGGTTCCGCTTGGGTTCCGCTTGGGTTCCGCTTGGCCATGTTGGCATCACAGCAATTCAAGAGCTCATCATTCAAATTCCAACTAATTAGCTCTTGTTAATTGGATTCACTTCACAAGTCAAACTGAAACAAGAGGATCTGACCCCTGACTCCTGCCTCGGATCTCAAGAAGTGTCATCTCTAGGAAGGATAAATGTAAAAATAGAAAAGAGCCTGTTCTGAACAGGGGAACTATGGGTCTTTTTCTGTCTAGCCTGCTTCACTTTTAAGGTTTCTTGTATCCAATGTATGCATCCATATTTCTGCTCATGCTGCATCACAGTGCACAGTAACACACTCATTATCCATCACTATGCATCCTCTACAGCAGGGGTCTCCAATCTTATCCGGAAAGGGCCGATGTGGGTGCAGGTTTTCATTCCAACCAAGCAGAAGCCACACCAGAGTCTACTTTAAGCCAAGAACAGCTGATTAAACAGGTGGAATCAGGTGTGGCTTCTGCTTGGTTAGAATGAAAACCTGCACCCACACCGGCCCTTTATGGATAAGATTGGAGACTGCTGCTCTACAGCATACATGAGCTAGTCAGGCTTACATCACATGGTATAAGATTCCTGATGACTATAATTATGAGGAGGAGTAAATGAACCTGATACAGTAGGATGATCCAGTACCAGTATCTGCTATCAGTGTATCTCAGGTTTCCACAGGTTGACCTCAAACCCAAACAATCCCTAATCCAAGGTTTATGACCTGCATTAACTAACAGCACAAAGTCATTTTCTCTTTCCAAAATCTTTCTTTCACCCTATTTTCCACTCCATGGGAAGTGATGGTTCAGCGATTAAGGCTCTGGGCTACTGATCAGAAGGTCAGGGTTCCAAGCCCCAGCTGCCACTATTGGGCCCCAGTGCAGAACCCTCGCTACTCTGGTATCATGGCTGATCTTGCACTCTGAACCCAACATCCTAACAAAGTGTATATGCAAAGAAAAGAATTTCACCATGTGACAAATAAAGGCTTCTTTTAAACAAATACATAATTAAGATCTATTCTAACATGAGCAGAAACAAATTCCTGGTAGGTTACTAAGCTACACGGCAGCCAGAGAAGAAGCAGTGTTGGAGAGTTGGCACTAATGTTTCATTGTCTTCATGTTGGTGTATAATGAACGATAATGAAGACCCAAGGCAATTTCAAACCTCCAGACTGAGAGATGACTCACGAACTGTACTAAAGAGAGATGAGTGACTAAGATAAGTGGCCAGAATCCATCAAATCTATTAAATGCTTTATTTGGCTTGTAGTAAAAGATGACACAATGTCATTTTACTCATGAAAACAGAGCTTAATAATCATTATGAATAGAATAATGAAAGTGATCTTTTCAGAGCTTATGGCTACCTGCACTCACAAGCACCTGAAGCTCACACAGGGAAGCCGTTGCTGTAGTCCACTGAGTCCCTCTCAAAGACACGCCCTTCTGTCCCACCGAGACACGCCCTGCTGTCCCACTGAGACACACCCTTCAGTCCCACTATGACACACCCTTTAGTACCACTGAGACCCGCCCATCTGTTCCACTGAGACACACCCTTCAGTCCCACTGAAACACACCCTTCAGTCCCATTGAGACATGCACTTCAGTACCACTGAGACACACCCTTCAGTCCCACTGAGACACACCCTTCAGTCCCACTGAGACACACCCTTCAGTCCCACTGTGACACACCCTTTAGTACCACTGAGACCCGCCGATCTGTTCTACTGAGACGTCTGTTCGAGCCACTCGTTTATATTTGTCATGTACAATATTGTAACTTGTGATCAGGTTTAAAGCAACAGACAGTAAAATAATAATATCATTCACACTGAACTGCAGAAACAAATAAACTCTTCTAGTATGAAGATAAATCCGTTCTCCATCATAATTCACTTTAATAGACTACTGGAAGATGTCTGCAAGAGCTTTTGGCCACGCCTCTTCCTATAAAAGATGCAACTTCTCAGCATACTCCATTTATTATATCGACAGACATCTGGGCTCTGGGATCTGAGTGTATTTTTATGAAGATCAGAGCGCCCATGTAAAACTAACCTCGTTATTCACTGGCGTTTTTGTAAAAGAGCTTAGGTTTTAGCAGCAGGTTAAATGAAATCATCCCCAGGATTGAAGAAGAGGAATTGAATTACAGGCCGAATGAAATTGAGCAAAAGACTGACTCATGAACCGTACGAAAACCCTCAAACATCTCTCAGGACATCAGGATGAGAAGAAATGCCAGCTCTGAATTCTAATGCTTTGTCAAAAGTCCATGTTTAAACAATGAGTTCCATAATCCATAAATGTAAATCTGGTGGAAAAAACTTTCAAATCTTGTCTTACATTAATGTGAATGAACACAAAACCTTCAGTGGGGTTTGCTCAATGCTATTTCTACAGCAATATAAATTTGTATATTTTTTGTATTATATATATGTTATTTATATATATATATGTTATTTAAGACCATTTAATAAGGATCAATTAATTTATACAAAGAATTTCAGTTCTCTCACTTAATTTTATCATAGGGATGTGCAAACTTTTGCACTCCGCTGTATGTACAAATCTCTGTTAACACAGCAAAAACTTCTCAAAAAAATCTCTGAATTTATTTGGGGTCAAATACAGTGATGCCTCGAGATATGAATGCTTTGACATACAAATTTTTTGAGATACGAGCATCCGAGCTGTCGCCGCCGAAACAAAGATCCCCAACAACCACGTGTTCTCTGTTTCCCCTGCCTCAGCTTCCCGCGTCTCACCCGGTTAAAGCCGCCTTTCCACTGCACACGACAAACGACGGCCGATAAACCGGAAGTCATTCATTTCCTATGGAGAGTTGCAAAGGGGCTGCGAATTTTCGGATCTGTTTTGAGCGTTGGATCCGTTAAAAAAATTTAATTTGTGTGACTACACCGCATCTGAGATGCCGACCAGAAAGGTTTTTATTAAAACGACCGGCAGACGTTACTGTGGAAAGACAGCAAAAGTTAGTGTCAAAAAAAGTTAGTGTCAAAAACAGCAAAAACAAGTGAAGAGAAAAGCGATGAAGAAATTTAAGCAAAATTAATGTAAAGAAAACAGAAATTGTAGCAATTAAGTTTAGTTAAGTTAATATAATTTCAGTTAAGTTTGTTAATTTTAGTGAAGTTTAGTTAAGTTCCATTTAAGTGTAAAGTAGCATGAAGAGTGTACAGTAGCGAGTAAGTGAACGAAAGTGAAAGTGTACGTATGAGACAAAATTCCGCCTGTTTACTCCTCCCTCAACCTCCGTGCGCATCTTCCATAAAGTAAAACCAGTTTATTTTTTTAACATTTTCTTTTAATACTGTATGTTTTTATACAATATTTGTCATTTATAAATACAGGTACTGTACATTTTTCATATTCAAAACACATAAACAAAACAATTGGAGTGGAATTTTGTGAGCTGGAACGGATTAATGGGATTTCAATTAATTTAAACGGGGAAAATTGTTTTGAGATACGAGCAATTTGAGATACGAGCAAGGTCACGGAACGAATTAAACTTGTATCTTGACACATCACTGTAAATAAATAAGTAAATCCCTATGCTAGGAATGACTCTATATCAGGGGTGTCAAACTCTGGCCCGCGAGATCATATCAGATGTGCATTACCGCTGGCTAGCCGCATGCTCCGCTAATACTACAAATCCCAGAATGCCTTGCCACTGTATTGACGCGTAGTAACGAACAGCAAGCGCCCCTCATTCTCTGTTGACAGTCGTTAACAACCATGTTACAGTCACATCGGGCAAGTTAATTCCACCCTCCACAAAAATGGCCAAACGAAAGATGGACAATAGGAGCTTTCAAGACAGGAGGGAGGCAGATTATCTGTTCACGAATATAAAGGACAGGCCTGTTTGTCTTGTGTCTTGTTTTTCAGTAAATATTCAGTTTGGCCCATGACTTTATCTCAGTTTTATATTTTGGCCCACTGTGAATTTGAGTTTGACACCCCTGCTCTATATTTTCATCCTGGGGTGTGTAAACTTCTGCACTGTATCGTATGTAAAAATGTAATGGCAATAAGGGCTGTGACGCTTGTCACTACTGTTGTCTTGCTGTAGAAGTTTGGCACAAATGACTGGAGTCTTCGATAAACGGATTGTTTAGAAGTTAGCTTGCTAATGCTTAAGTCCAGAATTAGTAAATTTACTTTAATTAAATGACCACATTAAAAAACAGCTGAAAAACATTGATAAGTTTTGAGAGTTTTATCTTGGCGATTCTCGCTGTATTTCTAAACCGAACCGCAATTTAACTTTGTCTGTAAAACCCAGCCATACGTCATTAGCCGCTAATGGACTCCATTAGTTCATTATGTGTGTCATTGACTTTAACTGCATAATTTGGCACTTTTAGTGTGAGAGAGAGAGAGAGAGAGAGAGAGAGAGAGAGAGAGAGAGAGAGAGAGAGAGAGAGAGAGAGAGGGAGAGAGAGAGAAATCATTCTTACTTCTTTCAAAAAAGTTATAGCTAAATAGCGCAAAAGAAAAACAGCTCATAACTGGCACAATTAGCGAGCACCTCTTCAGCCGAGTGTTAAGCAGCAAGGTGACAAATGCACTTCAATAAAACAACACTAAAGATAAAGGGATCTTGCTTCACCTCCTGTGCTTTAATGAACAACAGATTCAATATGGAGAAGTGAATTAAACCAATCAGCCAGAGCCAGAGGGAACTGGAGCTAGCGCAAGGATGCTAAAGACAATGAAAAAATAAAAAGGGCGAGTGGAAGAATCTCAGCAGGTGTGGAGATAAATTTGTGAAGAAAATACAGCAGGGCGCAATTTCTCTCACTCAGTGAAGTGATAGAGGGCTAAAATAAACTAGCTTAAGTTAGCTCGCTAATAAATGAGCTAGCATGGGCTTCTTGTTAGCTACTGTAAGCATGCTAATCGGCTGTGAATTTACCACAACAGCATGAGGCTTTACTCAGCTGCTACTCTAACAGCAGCCACCTCATCTTTCTTTCTTTCTTTCTTTCTTTCTTTCTTTCTTTCTTTCTTTCTTTCTTTCTTTCTTTCTATTTGTCTTAAAGAAGTAGTAACAATTAAAACTCTCTCATCTTTCCATCTGTTACTGTATGGAAATGGACAATACTTTATTTCACTAATCTCCTTTTAGCTAAAATGAAGGAAAAGCTAATTAGCCTGGTTGGTTGATTTTTTAACAGTGGGAGTGTCTGTAAGGATGTGGGGTGTTCATCTAAATGCTTAGGAGTCTTAATCACACACACACACACACACACACACACACACACACACACACACACACACACACTTACACAGTTACACTCTCTCTCTCTCTCTCTCTCTCTCTCTCTCTCTCTCTTTCACACACACACAGAGTTAAGTTCTCTCTCATATCTCTCTCTGGAGACGATGACACTCACTTTAGGTCTTGAAAAGGTTCTGCTCGAATGTGTGGCGTCTCAACTGAATGAGCAAACACGACTCCCTCGTTACCTACAGAGAGAGAGAGAAAGACATTGAGAAAGCTGGACATGTGGGATAAAGAATGACAAAAGGTGAGATAAGAGTGAGAAGAATAGAATGAAGAAAGGGAAAGGAATAGTGGACAGACAACAGATACTAAAAGGAAGAGAACGAATATAGGAAAAGCAGAATAAGTGTGCAGATACCAAAGATGGAAGAGAGGTGAGTGATAAAGGGAAAACATGAGTGCTGACATCATCACATCACAGTTCTCTGGGAAAACCTCATTTCTTTCTTTCTTTCTTTCTTTCTTTCTTTCTTTCTTTCTTTCTTTCTTTCTGCAAATTAAATTTGTATAGTGAATTTTTTCTTCTTTCTATTTTGAACCTTAAAGAGAGAGAGAGTCAGATCAGATAGATAGATAGATAGATAGATAGATAGATAGATAGATAGATAGATAGATAGATAGATAGATAGATAGATAGATAGATAGATAGATAGATAGATAGATAGAGGCCAAGAAACAGACAGAGACTGAAAGACAGAGTTTGATAGGAAGAAAGAGTGAGATAAACAATGAGAGATAAACAAAGAGAGACAGAGAGAAAGAGTGTGTGTGTGTGAGAGAGAGAGAGAGAGAGAGAGAGAGAGAGAGAGAGAGAGAGAGAGAGAGAGAGAGAGATGCTGAAAAAGTGTTTAGTCTGTGTGATAAATGAGAAAGTAATTTAATTTTAAATTGTGTTTGTGTGTGTGCATTACCTGTCACTCTAAGCTTCTCGGTGCCGATGCTGACCTCGTTCTCGTCTGCGGAGAACAGCACTCTGTCTCCATCTGAGCTCCGGACCTCGAACCTCTGACACTGAGCCTCCACCGTCTCCGATCCTGTCAACAGTCCCAGACAAAATCTCATCAGGATCACACTCAGACGCCCACGGCAACCATTTACGTATCAACTCTAAACGGTTTCAGCCTCAGATGCTTCAGTGGTCCACAGAACACCTGATCATTGTTCTACACCTTTCTAGTTACAAGCTTCAGACTCCTGAGGGCTGCTATCTGACTGGCTTTCCAGCAGGAAGACATTTAAAAACTCAGCCAATCATCTTGTTGGATAATGAGTCCACTTGGCAGCCATAGACTTCTAGACATCTCTAAACTGACCACGCTAGTTAGATCCAAGCTAACTAGTTTAATCAAGATCATTTTGTTTATCTGATCCAAGCTTGTTGCTCAGAAATTCCACAACATTTAATCTAACGATAAATGGATAATCAATTTGCTCTTTTTATCAGATAAAATAAGAAACAGTTCTACTGAGGTGTGTAACATCAGAAAAAACATCCGCTCTACAAAATCTGCTGAGGGATTATCAGAAATATCCACTCTGTCCTGCATGTGTGTGTATGTGTGTGTGTGTGTGTGTGTGTGTGTGTGTGTGTGTGTGTGTGTGTGTGTGTGTGTGTGTGTGTGTGTGTGTGTGTGTGTGTAAGTGGTGGCCGCCTTGAGAAATGTCTGCTCGGTATGGGATTGTATGCTATTTGCCGCTACGCTAGCTCCAATTTAAGACACAACACCGGAGGATTGGACAGTGTGTGTGTTTGTCCAGTGGATGTGATAGAGGATGCAGTGGACCATCACTTCTTTAATCTCCTGCAGCAGAGACTCGTGGGAAATGGAGTTTTTCCAGCAGGATCAGCAGGATAAATGAAGCTGCTATGCTTTTCCGCTTGCTGGCTCAATCAGGACGGCGGAAAAAAGGGCTCAACGTCGAGCCACTTGAAGAACGCCAGGCCACTTTTTTGCCGCCTCGTAGCACACAAGGGCACTTGAGTTTGATTTGGAAGCAGCGGAGGCAGACTTTAGCATTGAGGTTAGAGAAGCATGTGACTAACCTCGACGTGCACTTGACTCAGAGGTCTGAGTTATCGTTGGGGCTTTGGCAAGAGCGAGCATGGTGAACGTGGCCACCTTTGTAATCATTGCCAGACTCTCATTAATACAGATGTTTAACATGGTCACTTAAACCTAAGTCACTTTAAAAACGAGGAAAGGTGAAGAATGTAAAAACAAGGCATGGCGACTGTTTAATTAAAAAGCACAAATGTTCCCATGACCCTAAGTCATCTGTAAGCAACAAATGGGCTATTCACAAAAACAAGGAAACTGAGCAAGTAAAGTAACTCCCTGGTAACCGTAAACGGTACTGTGCTGTTCTTTTATTAGTCCATGCTAGCTATACTAGAGCACCCCCCTGTGGCTCACCCTGGCATTCCTGAGATTCAAACTTACAAGCTCCTGATCATCAACAATGGGCTGCTCCATGTAGTTACACTAATAAAATTAGTATGTCTCGAAAAGTGGTGGATACCTGGGTGGGTGGAAGTGTTGAGAGTGATGTGGCACCCGAGAGGAGTTACAGTGAGAGTAAAAAGATACAAGAAAAATTGACCTTGTGTTTGTTTCATTCTGCAGGGAGATAGACTGAGATTTGAGAATTGTGGTGCTTCACTTTGGACTCAAAGAGTGACTCGGTGATAAAACAACGTGAGTAGGGTTTCTGTGGGACACTCACACACCCACACCCACAAACACACTCACTTTATACTTAGCTTCACCTGCTGTATTATTCATTCAGTGCTATCTATCATATCCATAACACCCTAAACTGACCTTGGGGAAGAAGAAGGAAATATCTAGTTTATTTTGTGTGTGTGTGTGCGTGTGTGTGTGTGTGTGTGTGTGTGTGTGTGTGTGTGTGTGTGTGTGTGTGTGTGTGTGTGTGTGTGTGTGTGTGTGTATCTAACCTCTACCACTCCCCAGCATAGTGATATCACACCACTCTTTTTGGCCTAACCATCTCAAATTACACGTCAGCAGCAATTTCGTGGTCACCACTTAAAGATCCAAAGTGGTCTGTCACTCTTCATAAGCTGAAGCATTGCCTCAACACTAGACTGGCATTTTGTTCTTTATATTGCTAAATGGCTGGAACATGCAAATGCTAACAGCATCCAAAACAATCCAAAGCATCAGTTAGCATCAGCATCATACAGATTATGCTAATTGGGATTGATACTGGTCTTATTTTTAGCTGAAAGTCACAGAACAAAAATGTGACCTTCTCCATCTCGAATGAAACTTTAGCAAGGCGCTGTGACTATTTTTACAGTGTTGTGTCACCTTCTTTTATTAGCGACTCCTCATCATCACCAGGGTTAGCTCACATTGAAGCATTATGAACATCGGTGGAAGACTATGCAAGGTAGTATACCTATATGCTAACTGCTTTTATTGTTATTACACCACAGACACCTCTGATTTGCTGTAGTTGCTGTGATTGACAGGAGAGAGAGAATACAGTACACCCCTCCCTGAATGAGATAATTTCTCTAGACCTCCGAAAGAGTGCAAATATAAAAGCAACGTATATTTATACAACCTGAAACAAAACGTATCTCACGCTTTACCACAATCAATCATTTTTTGGCAACAATTTATTTGTAATGTGTTTAAAGACATTAAAGTCCAAATTAGTAACGCAACCCAAATTGACCCCAATTACGAAGGCCAAAAAGGATTAGAGTGCAAAATCTGAAGATAAAGTAAGACTAATTTCGATCATACTGATATAACGCAGTAGGAGAGTGCTGTAGGAAAGCGTTCATTTTACACCCGCCTTAATCCGTACTTGATTGCATCCACAGTTGCATGCTGGGTAAGAGCCGGATCTTATACTGGAGATGACATCTCTCCATGAAAGACGCCATACAATTAGACACTAGAACCTTTCTTGCACAGACAACTATAAGGTACCATATGCTTATTTGCAGATTTATGTAATTCTCCAAGCAAATGGGTTTGTTTTTTTCTGCTTAATTCAATAGGTTGATGATTATAAAGGGCAGTTTGTCAGTATTTGGGCAAAATAAAGTTAAGTTGGTTTGAGCAGTCTGGCATCTATATTGAGAGATAGAAATCACAGCCCACAGTTTATATGGAATGTTCCAGTGTATTATAAAATCATTAGCAAAAAAACTCTTATTATAAACCTGGGCATGGAATTTGCATCTATATATTGTAGATTTTTTTCGTGAGCTAAGACTTAGGAAAGTGCCAAAGCCAGTAACACAAGCAATCAAAAGAAATCCAACCCTGTAAAAGAATGCTATAAAGAGGAGGATAAACCATCATGACCTCAGAGGGTTCACTACAAAACCCCAGTCAGTGAATGGAACGCTACAAAATCCATAAACAGAGCTTATAGTGTGCTGAAAAACCTTATAAAATGTCTATAGTGTATTGTAGCATTATGGGCAGGGCAACAAAGTGAGAGAGGCACAGAGCAAAAAGGTTTAACATAATAATAATAATAATAATAATAATAATAATAATAATAATAATAATAATAATCTAATAAACCAAAGGCTGTTATTCAAATCTGGAAAATTAATAAAGGACAGAAATAGTGACCAAACTAAAAATTAGGTTGAATTGTAGAGTCCTTCAAATGCTACAGCACACTTGATTGACCCTGAGCTGGATACAGCACTCACTGAAGAGAATCCATAGACATATGAAAGTCTTCACCAACCTCTTCAAGCCCCTCTGGAAGACCTGAGATATAATTTTGAGGGCTGAGTCAAATAAATTGAACTTTTTACATCTAATCAAATGTCTCAAACATCAACTATTAGTGCTTCAGGATACCAGAGGGTGGAACCTGGCCTAGGGCAAGTCCATCTCCATACCAGAGGGTGGAACCTGGCCAAGGGCAAGTCCATCTCCATACCAGAGGGTGGAACCTGGCCAAGGGCAAGTCCATCTCCATACCAAGGGGTGGAACCAGCGGGCAAGTCTATCTCCCAACTTTGCAATTTAAATTTCACTTACTGAAGACAAAATAGCACCATGAGGTAAAAATCAAGAAGCTGGTGTACCAGGGTGAACTGGTGGGAAGATTTCAGAGCAAATAAGTGAGGGGTGAGGAGTTAAGGGTACTAACTTACTTGACTAACCATGAAGAGTTGGACACATACTTCATATAAAACCTAAAGAACTAGTCATCAATGGCAAAGAATTTTAACCCAGTACTTAACACGGCAATCGTGTATTTGGTTTCCTGAGTTAAAGATGAAATTGTTGACTCTATAATCATTACCAAACATTATAAATCAAATATGCTGACACAGCCACAACACCACCATTTGAAGAATGATCTACAAATTATATGGGGACTTTTTTATTTAGGTGGATCTCTGTGCTCCATTATACTACAGTCATACTACTCCAATCATTACAACAGTCTCACTACCGGCAAACTTCAGTACTTCTTTATAACTCTGCTCCAAAATGATCAAGATTCTCTTTTGTAAAAGACAAAAAAACCTGAGGGATTTAAACCTATTTATGCAAACAGGATGGAGTATGAATGATATCATAGGACTCAAACTTACCAACGGCTGTTTTAGTCATCAAAGAACCAGCTTTTTACTCTTTTCTTTCTTCACTTTCTTTCTGTAATCATGTAAATTACATTCTACTTTCATACACCACATATCATGAGGTCCTGGGTAAAACGTTTGACCGTAATTATGATTAGCAAGTGCTAACTAGCGATCTGAGACACAGTAATAAATAAAAAGTGGAACCTATTAGTCCTTAATGGTTTGAAAACTGAAGGCTGTAGTTCCTGCTAAGTCCTTAAGGAGTAACGACGCAAGGAAAAAACATGGCCGCTTCATCGAAAGCTTGTCTGTTTTTCATTCTCTGTGCATTCGTGTCCTCCTGGGAAGTGTGTCAGTCGGTCTTTAGTAGCACTGATGTGAGAGAGGCCTGAAGGCAGCCACTAAACTTTACACACAAACACAAATTGTTCAATAACGTGATGCTAATCTGTTAAGCACTTGTGTGAAAAAGCCATTGATTGCAAGCAGAGAGGACAAACGTGGGAGTTTTGTCGGAATGTCGGTCATTGTTCCTGAAGTGATATGTTTTTTAAACCTACTCGAGCAGGTTCTGAAAAATCAGACACGCAATCGGCTCTGACTGAATGGAAAGCCAGAGCCTGGGTGACTTATTGGTGAAGAAAGGATGGCTAGTGTTCTTAATCAACGTCACGCCAAAACCATCAAACTCCACAAGTCTCCGAACAAGGACAAGGACATATTCCATATCATGATGGAGCATTATTGTTTCTATAGCAAAAGCTCATATGTAAGATATCAAGCCAGATCGCTGATACGGTGAAGAAGAAATGTGTTTGTTTAACAATCGTGGAAGGAGTCTCCAGTGCCAGAGGTATTAGTGTAGGATTCAGTTGTCTGGAGGAGTTAACACTTCTCAGTAAGATGAGAAAAATAAAACATGAGGAAGATGATGATGATGACAGGAACTGACATGAAAAGTAGCTATAAATGCATTAAAAAGTACAGCCTGTCATTCCTTAACTGTATTTTTAATTCCCCCAGTGACAATGAGGCGTGGACTCCACAGAGCTGTCACTCGGAGCAAACAGGTGCTGGATGTTTCTCTGTCTTGCCTGATGCAACTTAAAGGAAAGTAGAAGCGAGGGATGTGTTCTAAACACAACAGTGACGAAAACGTGAGCCTGAAATATTGGGTTTAATCTCCGCAAACACCCGCGGGGTAAAAAACACCTGACACAGCAGGAGCAGTAGTGATGGCGGCAAAAACCAGGGATGCAAACAGAGGCAGAGGGAAGAAAAAAAGATTTATGATCTGCAGAAGATAAATTATTTATCTGAACTTGATAACAGACATTAATAAAAAAGCAAAGAGGGAGAAAGGATGAAGCAGAATCACCTGCATTAATCAGTGTGTGTGAGTGTGTGTGTGTGTGTGTGTGTGTGTGTGTGTGTGTGTGTGTGTGTGTGTGTGTGTGTGTGGTTTCGCGACATGTATAATCAATGTTGCTGTCATAACCTGCAAATGACTGATGTGCTTATTCACACACACACACACACACACACATATACACACACATACACATACACAATGCCCTCTATCACTGACATTTCTCTAGCACATGCATGCAAATTCCTCATAACCTCCACCACAGACACACACACACTTACTTGCAGGCGTAGGTGTGTTTGCCACAGCATGTTACTACACCAAGCTCCATCTCACTCTAATGAGAAAGGATGATGAAACACACTGTTCTACGGGACAATGCGAAATTGCGTAACCTGCCTACTGATGAGTCACTCTGGGACACACACACACACACACACACACACACACACAATTCCCTATCCGCTCACACAGTATACGTCAGTTTTTGAAACGCAAGGCACTGCATCAGAGCTTGAGAGATACTTCTTAACTTGGCAGAGCCCTTCTACAACATACAGTACAAGTGTGTGTGCTTGAGTAACACATCACTACGGTCACAATGCTTTTCCCAAAATTGCATTTTGACCCCCTCTCTTTCCATCTGTCTATCCGCCGGTCTGTATGTATGTATGTATGTATGTATGTATGTATGTATTTCTCTCTCTCTCTCTCTCTCTCTCTCTCTCTCTCTCTCTCTCTCTCTCTCTCTCTCTCTCTCTCTCTCTCTCTTTTCTTCCCCAGCTGGCAGGAAATGAAAGTCGATACAGAGGACTGAGACAACATCCCGAAGAGAATCTATACAGAGACACTGCTAGACAGGAAGGAGGGAAATAAAGATCAAGAAAAGAAGGAAGAAAGTGAAAGAGAGAAAATGAAAGATGGGAGCGACTGAATATGACTAAACAATAAACATGTGCATTTACATTATAGTTAGCAACATTAGCGTTCTGTTGTCTGTTAAGCTAGCTCATGCTAACATAGCAGATTTAACATGTTAACATGTTAACAGTTAACATGTGCTGCTATCTGTAACTGATTTAGCAGAGTTACAGTAGCATCATTGTTTGAATGTGATAAAAAATGAATAAACCAGCCAGATCATCTAATAGAAACTAGTTTTGTAGCTAGCATAGCTAGTGTTAGTGTTATCTTGTTGAGTGTGAGATAAAATGATTTAACTGTGTTAAGTTTTCTGCTTCTCAGCTATGTGAACTTTCGTGTTGGAGAATTCATGCTAGCAGAGTTCTACTTTTATTAAAGGTCATATTTTTATGTGAACAGAGCACAGCAGCGCTAATGCACATACATCACGCTAATAACGCTGATCTCCCAGACCATGATCCTCTGCTCTTTACCCTGATAATCACTGTCCTCCGTCACCCACAATGCACTGTGGCATCAT
>NC_062524.1:15511238-15526238 GCF_022655615.1 Tachysurus fulvidraco | reverse complement strand
AAACATCACACAAAAATATCAGATGAGGGTAAATGTGCTAATCAAGTGGTGTTTATTCTGAAAAGGTAAATGCTAAACTGTCTGGTGGTAGTTGTGGTGGTCAATAGTGAGAGAATATCCTTCATCTCCTCCTCTCCTGCTTTGTTTGGAGTAAACTCTGACCACTTTATCTGCTTCTGCTTCTGAAAACATCGTGACTTAATCTCCAGCTCACCTTCACTTCCTCTGGACTCTCCAGAAACTGCAGGATGTTTCTGTCCACAGCGTCCGTGTGAGACAGGAGCCACTTCATGCAGGAGAGCTGAGCTGTGGAGGCTAAGGGTTCATTAGGTTTGTTTTCTTCAGAAGTCGAATAGAAGCTCTTTGCTCTTTGGTAGTTGTGGGAGTTGAAATCCGGCATAGAAAATTGCTGAGGATGAAGTGAACTGATGACCGAGATTAGACAAGTGTGGAGGTTTGTGGACAGCTAAAGTCAGAAATAGAAAAAAAAAAAATTTTCTGCTTTAAATAAAACAATTTCACAACTGAACTTTGTTAAAAAAAAAAAAAATCAGATCCTGGCTTCTGATTGGTCCAGAAGGTGATTAGTTTTCAGTCGTTCCTATGGTAATGACTCATTCACAGGAAGATGCAGTTTAGTTAAACATGTGGGAGTCTCCAGTGTGAGCAAGGGGCAACTTTATAATCTTTTGTTCCCTTTCGAGGGAACTCGACGCTGCGTCAGTGCTGACGCTATGGGAATGCTTCTTTGAGGAAGTTGTGTCTGAAGCTCTGTGTGCACACACGCCATTTAATGGCTCGGAAAGGACACGTGACGGAGTTAATTACTCGCCAGTAAGTCCATATAAGGGCATCTACGTCACGCTGCTCCAGCTCTCTTTGTCTGAAGGAAGCGCGAACGGATGCCTGGGGCGTGGCCAGCAACGCAGCGTCTCGTTCCCCTCTCAGGGAACCGGGTTACATACGTAACCTGGTGTAGTTTGTCATATTCTCTCTCTCTCTCTCTCTCTCTCTCTCTCTCTCTCTCTCTCTCTCTCTCTCTCTCCCCTTCCTTCAAGGTCAGAGGTCACCATGTCTCCACTCTCTCCTGGTGTAAATGATGCCTCAGTAAATTTTGAAGCGGCCAACAGGGTGTGTGTGTGATGCCGAAATGTTGCTTTAATTATTCCTTAATCGTTCTTTAATTAATTTTACCCAGAGTGAGGGCAGAGAGGAGGCTGGTATACCATATGCCTCATGTGTGTGTGAGTGTGTGTGTGAGGGGGTCAGTGTCAGGTGGTACCACAGTGTCACAGGCGTTAAGACAAACAGTAATCAGTTTGTTTGTCCTCTTAATTAGCTGTCATGGTGAGTGTGACCTCATTACTCAGGATGTGGTTTTATCCTCTACATCATTCATATTCAAACTCCGCCTTCCAAACAAGGGGGTGGAGTTTCATACACTGTTACTAGTAACAAACACTGATAGCATGGATCCTCATCTTGTGGAAGAATAATAAATATTTAGATTCGGGGTAAAGGGAGCTACAGAGATGGTGGTGTGAGGAGAAGAAACAGGGATGGAGGTGTGAGGAGAAGGAACAGGGATGGAGGTGTGAGGAGAAGGAACAGGGATGGTGGTGTGAGGAGAAGGAACAGGGATGGTGGTGTGTGGAGAAGGAACAGGGATGGTGGTGTGTGGAGAAGGAACAGGGATGGTGGTGTGTGGAGAAGGAACAGGGATGGTGGTGTGTGGAGAAGGAACAGGGATGGAGGTGTAAGGAGAAGGAACAGGGATGGTGGTGTGAGGAGAAGGAACAGGGATGGTGCTGCTTTTTTTAATAATAAATCCAACAACGTCGCAAGCTCAAGTTACGTACTTTTAATCCATTAGAGTTCAGAATGGAATTATGGATGGAGTCTGCCAATGCTGAGGATAATTGTAGCTCAGCAGGATTTCAGCAAGGGTGTGTGTGTGTGTGTGTGTGTGTGTGTGTGTGTGTGTGTGTGTGCGTGTGTGTGTGTGTTCTTCAACTGTGCCGAATTAATATTCCCCTTTTCGTTCACTCGGCGCTTTATATCATGCCGAGAAGCTGTTAAATCTTAATGAGGACCTATTTTTACCTGGGTCGCCCCGCACCATGTCGCTCTCACACCAGCAGGAGTCTACAAACCTCCAGAAAGCTGCCCTCCAGAGCAGGTGTCTCTCACCACGGCACACGACGGCATCCCGATGTTATTAATTAGCCGTCAAAGCTGCGTAGCTGAGTTACAGACAGAGCTCGAAAGCGGATTATTTGCCTCTAACGTCGCATCCTGAAATGTTTCATTCCTCTTACACAGCAGCAAATGACCAAAATATCACGACATCCTGACAGCAAAACAAGCGAGTTTCAGCGCTCAGTCCCTCTGAGTGTTGTGTTTGAAATGAACATGAGGTGAGAGCTCAGAATCCCAGCTGTTTCCTGTTTCCTGGTGTTTATATGTAGAACAGAACAAGAGCACATGCTTGGTTTCAGAACAGACGACTGGAGGCGAGCAAAAGTATTGGAACACACCCTGGGGACAGGTGAACTCTTGTGTTCCGTTCCTCCTGCAGAACACCAGCACCAATGTGTTGATCATCCACAAGTTGTGTTTTTGAAATGGAGGAAGGGACATAAATAGAGAGAAATGAGAAAGGGAAGTTTTAGTTGAAAAAAAGAAGGCTGTAACCTGACAAAAATGCTTAGATCGGGGAACCTGTGACAAAGAAATGTCCCCACACAACCGTTCCAGCAACAGCCACTGGAGAAATCCTCCTGCTTTATCCCCCTTTTTTTAGTACACAGAAAAGAGAAGAAAAAAAACAAGTAAAAATAAACCTCTTTTATTCCATCCTGCTTGCAGTGATGAGCTCTTATGTCCTCCCACGGGACACAATTAGAAAAGAGCACAGAGGAAAAAAACAGGCCAAAACCATCAGTCACCTAACACACACACACACACACCCAAACACACACAAACACCCACCCACCCACACACCCACACACACATACACACGTTTGTTCACATCCTCATAATGACGAGGAGTCTCTGGAACCTTCACCTGGTTTCATCACTGTCTTCTCAAAGTCAGCTTTAACCTTTGCTGACCAATCACTAATCAGCTTTCACTCTACATTTGCATAATATAATGTTCAGGTTACTGTGTCCATCTTAGCTCATTTCACTTTTTTATAACGTTATGAAACGCTGGAGGTGATGCGAGCTCGGACTTCAGATTTCACACACAATCATGTTTAATGTTTTTTTACCTCTTTAAGTCTCCACCTTCTATATTATGAAGTCATACAGGTTGCCATGGAAACTGCTTTAGTTGAGTGACGCATTTCTATAAGCACTGTCCTGAAGCAGTGTTTGATCTTGGCCACGCCCACTCTGTCTTCACTACCATTGGGTATATTTGCATAAAGTTAGCATTAGAATCACTAGTGGACATGCCCATATCCGGTCAGAGGAAGTCGTGTCGCTGTGTGTGAACTGAAATTTTACAGTAAACGCTAAAGTTGAAGATGTTTAAACACAGAAGCTGCTATGTGGAAGTGAGACGCTGCTCTTTCCTTTTTCTGGTGTGAACACGAGAAAGGCATCAAGTCGTTCGCTAGGTTACAACACACAGAAAGAGAACTGAAGACGAGAGAGAGCTTGTGTGCGAGAGAGAGAATCGTTGTGGATGGAAACGGCAATGCAGAAACAGCATGTAAAGGGCATGTCTATTTTAGGTGGTGTAATTAGCACAATTTTACATCCCACCAGTTTCTAGATTTACAGGAAAAAATATTATTTTTATTATAATTATTCACCTGGAATCCTGTCTTACTTTCTTCTGGCAGACAGAAGACAAAACACTTTCGTTTGAAAACAAAACAAAAGAAAAACATCTTTCTTTTCCGTCATTGGTTACCAACAGATTCCTAACACTCTCATCGTCTCCTGGATCGTGTTCAGAGGTCAAGAGTGTTGCCGTCGGAGACAAGTCGATGCTTCTGTCTGCACTCGTTCAGCCTCGTGAGCTAAAGGTCTGTCATCATCCGTGTGGATAAACTCATAACCGCGGTCCAGTCTGTGAATCTGCCCTAGTCCCCTCCAGGGATCGGACGTCTGGATGGAGCTCCGACAGGCGAGACATGAGACATGTCACTCAGGACGCTTTATTTATTTCTTTTTTTTAAAGAGTGGAGCGTGGACTTCATTACCTCCCATCAACCTGGCAGTAACATGTCTGTTTCTTAGCAGAGGAGGAAGATTCTCCAACATGACCCACGGATATGAAGCCGAAGATTAATGCTGAGACATTGCATCAGGACCAGAAGATGATCCACAAACCTGGAATCATTTCATTTGTCATTTAGTGTCAATAAAAATAGAACAGGGTCAAAAATCCAGAATAGAAAAGTTGGAAATTTTACACATTTTATCGAGTGGGAATTTCGATTTTTTTTTAGAAAATAAACCAAACCATGAAGCGGTTCAGTGAAGTGAACTGAAGCCTGAGTTTGTTTTGTAGACGCAGCTGTTTACGATCTGATTTCTGTCAGAACTCGATGCTTAAAATAAAACTCTTCCAATTCGATAAATAAAGAGAGAGGAATAAAACTAAACCCTTTGTAAAAGGCGTCAAACTCAGAACCTCATAACCAGCTCGGGTTTAACTTTAAGCTTCTGATAGATAGATAGATAGATAGATAGATAGATAGATAGATAGATAGATAGATAGATAGATAGATAGATAGATAGATAGATAGATAGATAGATAGATAGATAGATAGATAGATAGAAAAATGAGGCATCTTTATGAGATCTTTTATGATTTAGTGAGAGAATGTGTGGAGGAAAAGGGAGAGAGAGAGAGAGAGAGAGAGAGAGAGAGAGAGAGAGACAGAGAGAGAGAGAGAGACTTCACTCGTTTCTCCATTTGAGTTCTTACCCATCTTGATTTAATCTCTTTGACGTAGAGAGGAAGAAGGAACTCGGAGACACCTTCTAACCTCACACCTTCTTTGGTGACACGTAGATTACCCATCCCATCCTGCAGAAAGAGAGAGAGAGAGAGAGAGAGAGAGAGAGAGAGAGAGAGAGAGAGAGAGAGAGAGAACACGTATCACGGTTAGTGATAGATGAATAATCTCACCTCAGATTAGTGAAGAGACACTTATTATCCACTGCTGCATCTCTGTCTCCGTCTCTGTCTCCGTCGATGAATAAACATTCCTTTAAAAGTAGGTTAGATTTACAGCCCTGTTACAGACGCAGACATGATGCAGGATTGGGACTGGATCTCAACCACTGTCAGGATGCAGAAACAGTGTGTAGGGATTTTCTTTTGGGGTTCTTTCCTATCATGCAGTAAAATAATTCTAATAAATAATCAAATATATATAATGTTTTCATTTTAGTAGTAATGAGTATGAGAAAATAAATCAATGAATGAATTAAAGTTTTTACACAAATAAAATATTCTAGATTATTAATGAATGATAAATGATTTTTTCCCTCCTTTTGTTCCTTCCACATTTTTCTGTTCTGCTCAGTTTTTTTTATAAATATATAAATGTTATTTATTTTAAAGCCACACAGCATTCGGTCTTTACTAACAGGATAAAGTCCTGAGCTACACTGTGTGTTTACAGCATGTAAAAGTGAAGTAAATAAAAGTGCTGAGAGAGAGAGAGAGAGATAGAGAGAGAGAGAGAGAGAGAGAGAGAGAGAGAGAGACTAATTCCGTCTGGGATTTTCTCACCAGATTTAATAATCATAAACGTATCAGAAGGTCAAACTTTATACGATTCGCTTAGCAAACTGAGGTTAAGTGTGAAACTGGCTTGGGCACACACACACACACACACACACACACACACACACACACACACACACACACACACACACACACACACACACATACTCACACTCACACATCGAGGAGGTTCGATAACTTATTGAGTTCCAACAACCTTCAGTGGTGATGTATTTAAAAATTTATGTAGTGGAACTGAGGAAACTAATGCAAGGGTATCACACACACACACACACACACACACACACACACACACACACACACACACACACACACACACACACTGGGCTGAAGTAACATACAGTGTACCTGATGGAGTGAGTGAGTGCTAAGTACACTTCTCTGCTGTCACTGAGCCTGATAACACACACACACACACACAAACACACAAGTGAGAGACAGAAACAAAAATAGACGGTGAGACACAGACTGTTTGAAGAGAGAGAAAGAGGGCTAAAGAAAGAGATAGTGAGGGGGTAAGGATAACGCCTCATAATGAAGCATTTGTGAACAGACACCAACTTAGAGAGAAAACATCACACATCAAGAAAAAGAAAAAGAAGAGAAAAATGGAAACACACACACACGCGCACACACACACATACAGACACAAACACACACACACACACAAAATCTGTCCTTTTGCTCCCACGACCCATGACATTGAAAGTTAATAAAGTATCTCAGAGCGATCATTCAAACGCGAGCCGTTATTCATCACTTCTGTAATAAGGCGAGTGAGTGAGTGGACGGACGCTGAGTCTAACTGATTGTCTCACCCTTAATGTCACTCGCCTCGTAAAACTTCATATCCTAAACGATACGCATTAAAGAGGTCTGCGTGCTGTGGACTCCTCCTCTATGGTGCTGATGATGTCATAAGGACACATAAGTTAACACTGAGCTTCATCATACTGTATGTGAATGCTGCAGTCTGATTGGTCAGATGGTGTTGATTAGTAACTGGGGGGCTTTTGCTAATATGTCATGGTTTCTATGGCAACAGATCAATCCCCTGAATGTATTTTGTGGTTAAAATAAAATGGAAAATGGATATTCTTCTTCTTCACTCTCTCTCCACCTATCTTTATTTTCTCTCTCCCTCTCATTCAAAGCCCTCAACGCCAATCAGGATCTGAAAGGTGATTCCCCCCCTCCGCCCACCCCCCAGCCCCACCCTAGGCCCCAAACCACCCTCCTTTGTGGGGTAACATTCACCGGATGGCAGCTAAACACCGGCACAAATTGAGTCAAAAAAAGGCTTTTGGGAGGAAATGGAGAGAAATGGATAGACACATAATTCCTGACACGTTTATTCTCCCTACCGCCGGTCGCGTGGCGGCAGATGGTGGATATTATGGGCTACAAGGCTGAAGAGGCCATGGGGAGTTTTTTTTCTTTTCTGTTGGTAATCACAACGGGATCCTTTTGCCCTCTGAATCAGCATCAGAACACATTTCCTCGTGTCTGGTAGCTAAGCTGCTTTCCATCACAGGCAACTGTTCCGAAAGCAACACCTCTGTAATGCTGTAACAGACTCTTTAGTTGTCCAAGCGAGCGCCAGAAATTGCACAAATGCACGGTACTGAAAGCACATTGTCACCTCACGCAGCTGCTATATCAAAGTCTCACACACATTTATCCACATTGGGCAGCCAAACATTGGATTACTACCTAAAAACCAAACTTTTTTCTTCTGCTCACCTTCTGATCTGCTCACAAGCTGAAAGAAGAATGACAAATAATTCCCATACCTCCAAACCTGAGGTCCTTGAGCACTAAAACGTTTAAAAAAAAAAATGAGGAGTTAAAGTTGTTTCCCTCCACCACCTCCACCATACCTAGTTTTTTATGTCTCCATTTCTTTTCTCTCACTCGAACATGACCAAAGTCACCAGAAGGGTTTGAAACTTTAGCATTGAAGAAATCTGGTGTATCTAACTGAGTAAAGTGACTGAACCTTATGAACCAGTGTTGAATCCTAAAGCGTACATATTCTCAGCTTGAACTGTTCCTGCTTTTCAGAAGCTTCTTCTGCCTTCCTGTTAACAAACACCGAAATTGTATATAAAACATAAAGTGATACAGCTCCCACATACTTTAACACACAGGGGTGAGCCTGGTCTCATTGGAAAGAAGAGATTCTCTAGTTTCAGATACAAGTGTCAAATTGATAGGCCTTACTGGCACAAAGTTACAGAGGCTAGAATGGAAGTTTTGATTTCCGCCTGAGATTTTTAATTAATCTTATTTCTCTGGAACATGTTAGGTAACATTTAACAACTGAGGGTCATAGCCACATGTCTTGGTTTTCACCAAAAAAAATCAAGTCAAAAGACCCAAAAATGGCTTCAATAAAACTATTTTTCTATGGACATGTCCATTCGGTCACGTGTTTCTTGTTTACTTGTTTACTGTATAACTTTGAATTAAAAGAGTGCATGCTCAGTTTAAATGGCCAAAAATAAACCCATTTCGCAAGATTTTCGCACAGATGCAAGCAGCAGAGAGGGGGGTTGCTGCATACCCTTGGAATCGTCTCCTTATTGGCTAAAGAGCTGTAGAGGTCCCGGCCCATTTCATTGCTATTGGAAGGAGTAATTGTCAGTCAAGGGAGGGTTCCCAAAAAATGATGTCTGACCTCATTGGCTTCTCAGCCGTCTATCTCTGCAATACAAGCACTGATTGGCTCAAGTGAGGGCTTGTTTGATTCGTTACACCCTGGGCTATAAATATGCCGTAAATTTAGAATCTTTGAAACCCCCAATGAGAAGTTAGAGCCGAAACAAAGATGGTGGCGCACCACTGTTTCCAATTTTTCGGAATATTTGCGGCGCGACCAAAGCGTTTTGGATTAAAAGGCTTACAGATTCCAGTTCCTTGGACCTTTGGGGATTTTGGTGGAATATTTGTTTTGGAATATATTACCCCAGTGAAGAAAGGAATGCGTCTAAAGGTAAGGGAAAACTGGTCTACCGCCACCTAGGTCAGTTTTCTCAAAAAAAAATTTTCTAATAGTATGACGGCTATGAATCATATTATGCTTTGTGCGTGGGCTTAAAAATATTGAGAGGATAAAATTTACTAGAAACATAAGTTTTTTCGTGTTTTTAGAGGATTTAATGCTTAAAAGTTACAATGAAGTTCTGCAGCTTCAGCCCCTAGCGGTAGTGTTCCACATATGGAACGGTGTTCAACAAGCCACAAGGTCCTGCTCTCATCCCGAGATTTACAAGCCTCGATTCTATACCAGATTTCTGAAAATTAAAGGTAGAATATATTCAGCTGTCAGTCTAAGGTCTACAATCTTCTGCTACCATCCAAATCCCACTCCTTACTCCTTTCTCCCACTTCTGCCGGCCTAAGCACTGCCATGTCCTCTCGAGTTAGGGTCTACAATATTTGGCTTCGATTATCATTTCAATTTTGCAATCTTGACACTTCAAAACACCTTGTCCAAAATCTAAGCCTTACAAGCTCCAACTCCAGACATAATAAGGTCCCCGATCTCCTGTCCTCATCCAGATGTCTACAAGTTCCTATTCCTAAACTGATGCCACTCCTGCTATCCTAGGGGCACAAATTCTCCTACACTCCTGCTGTGGTGTGTAAGTTCCCATTACCCTCCATACCACCCTGAAGGTCCCACTTCTACAGTACCTTCCATGAGTCTCACAACAATGACCTAAGATCTACAAGCTGATACTTTAAACAATACTTTCTCTATCACTGAAATCATAAGGGTGTGTCCCTTATGATTTCAGGGATAGAGAAAGTATTGTTATAGATTTTTTTTTTTGTGTAAATTCATGCATGCAGACTGGAATCTATTGCCTCTCATTCCCAAAAGTCTACCACCCTCTGAGCGTGGATGTTCTGCTCTTGTTCTTGCTTCTATCCACACTTCAATCCTAATATACTGAGGGAAACAAATCTTCCACTTGTGAGGACAACAACCTTCTGCTTACTCGTCCTTGGTTGATTAATGATTCCTGGCTTGTTTGCTAAGAGGTTTAACCCCTGACTCATCACCTAATAATCAACCTTTCAAATGGATTAAAAAATAGTCAAATATGCAGCAAATTGCAATAACTCTTCCATGAATATGTATATTTCATGTTCCATAAGGAAATGTGTGTCAGAGATTTTGAGCCAGATGGAATAACGTCCCTTCTAGCAATGGAAAGGTCAAAATATACAGTAAAGAGGGTTGGTAAGAGAAAGAGAATTGCTCACCACTGTGAAATTCATGACCTTCAGGATCCAGATGGTGAGTGCAAGGTTGACAATCATGGTGACCAGTAGGAGGAGGATGAAGAAGTAGAGGCAGCGTTTACGCCAACCATAGATGCCCACTGGGTATGGAGCAGGGCAACCTGGCCTCTGCAGGGCGCTCGGCTGGGACGCCAAAATATACTGCTCCTGGGTCATCTGAAGACAGAGCAGAGAAAGAGAGAGAATATTATAAAAGTCCTGATTTAGTTGGATTACATGCGATAACAATGGTTCTGTTTTAGTGATAAGAAGGTTTGTGAGTTTTAAATGCAACCGCAATCCTCAAGTGATCTACTGTAACTAACCTCATAACCTAATCCCTCCCATAAAAACCTGAGAGTAGTGTGGCTGCATTTCATAAAAATGCTTCTATCAAAACGATAGAAAAGAAAATAACAAGCTAACTTTGTTACTGTAATGCAGGGTATCAGGATTCAGGATAAAACAGAGCAGGGGTCAAGATACAGAACATAGGAAACGTTCGAACGAGACACCAATAAAGGGCTGAAAACACATTAGGTGAACAGGTGAACACATTAGTATAACAAACCATGACACGGCGTAGTAGAGAACTAAGGATTAAAACTAAAACAAAGTGATGTGACGTACGGCTAAATACAGTGACCCATACTCAAAATTTGTTCTCTGCATTTAACCCATCCAAAGTGCACACACACAGCAGTGAACACACACACACACCGTGAACACACACCCGGAGCAGTGGGCAGCCATTTATGCAGCGGCGCCTGGGGAGCAGTTGGGGGTTCGGTGCCTTGTCAAGGGCACATCAGTCGTGGTATTGCCGGCCCAAGACTGGAACCCACAACCTTCGGGTTAGGAGTCAAACTCTCTAACCATTAGGCCACGATTTCCCCTCGCATAGAGAAACATAAACAGAAGAAAATGGTGTAATAGCAAACGCTTGCAGCTCAGCGCATCACACAAAGCGACAGGGATTTCAAGACAGCTGCATGTTATTAGCTAGAATATAATCATATTTGAAGCAAGGTTTCATTATCCTCTAAAAGATCTCACCCTGAATTTGTATAAAAGGAGTTGTAATTAACGCCGCACTCTTCACTCTAACCTCAGCTTCACATATAAAATCCACTTGTAAGGATTTGCGGATGTGAGACACTGTTGACTTCTTTATGAGCGCTACTTAACTCTGTACGCTTTACATTCATGCTCGGTGCTGCGATGCTCTCGAAAGAACACCGTATGTGAGGGAGAAAGCAAATGACAGCACGTACATGAGGACTAGAGAATAAGTGAATCAGTGAAGGACTCAGACTCGGTGAAGGACTCGTGTGTCCTTCTGGGTGCGCGCACCTCTGCGACTGTTCTCTCTCCTTTCACCCTGAAATGAATGATGGCTCTCGAAGTACGTTGACGTAAATGAGTGATTACTCAATAGATCACAGAACACTGTTAGTGCCTGATGATCTGCTAATGTGGATCACTACACAGGTTTTTTAAAAATAGCAAAGGGGTGATGCTAAAGGAGGACGACACAAAAAAAGCAGAGGTTTGCAGGTGCTGTAATAAAAAAATGTATTTCTGTTCTGATGTACTGCAGTTTTTGTAATAATGGATATTCATGAGAAAATTAGAATTGCTCATTTTATTTCATACCGCAACAAAAAATATATATATAAAAAAAAAAAGCCTTTTTTTTTCTGTAAAAAAAAAAAACATCCACAGACTGGTAAAGTCATTTTTTTTCTTTTTGAGCGCTATCCAAAAACTTTACTGCTCAACTCTTCTGCTTCTTCTTCTTTTTTTACTCCTATTTGGCTTCTTCTGAATATGAAGTCGTGAGCGTTTCGATGTGAAGTGTGTGCTAGTTCCATACATATTCATGGTGTGTGAATCAATGTGTGTGGGTGTGAAAGAGTTTGGAGGAGTTATTAATTGTTCGTAGTCATTTGGAAGCAACAGGTCACACGCTTTCTCTCTCTCTCTCTTTCCCTCCCTCTCATTTTGCCTGAAGTCTTTCGCCTCTATAAATACCCTGCATTAGGAAGCAGAAACACAGCTCTTTTTCTTCCCCTACCTCCTCTGCCCTTGACTCCCACTCACTCTCCATCCATAGTGTTTTCTCAGGCCAGGCAACTTCTACTTGTGCCTTTTGGAAGCTGAAGTTATTTTTCCTCCTGTCACATTGCCAACTCTGCTATTTCTATATTCTTTGCTTTTAGTGTAATACTTTCCTCCCTCATTTCTCAAATTGATCTGACAAGCAAAAGATCTATCACTCTTCTCTAAAGCTCCCCTCGTTAAGGGCCTCTGGACCAAACAGCTCACCTGAGCCTTCAATCAACTAGATTACAGCTGCTGACCACACTGAAATTGTGTGTGTGTGTGTGTGTGTGTGTGTGTGTGTGTGTGTGTGTGTGTGTGTGTGTGTGTGTGTGTGTGTGTCCTCGCCTGCCTTGCCTGCATTTTTCTTCCCTAAGTAGCTTAGAGTGAAAAAGGTCTTCTATTCTAAACCGATTGCAGTCGGTTAAGTTGCTTTGGGAATTTTCAGAGGAAAGTGGACCATTTTGTCAGTCTCTTAGGTCCTGAGTTTTCTCAAATGCTAACAAGGGTTAAACTAAGCTTGGAAGCATCTCCATACTCAAGCAGCTTTTCCTGTCAACTCAAACCCAATTCTCCTAACCCTAACCATCATGATTAAAGCTGCATCGATACCAATTCGGATGCTTCCATATAAAAATACTCCAGCGCCAACATGGTATGTTGTACGTTGTTGTGTTAATGAACAGATGAAACCCAAAACCAGAGCAATTTTACCTGGTGGCAAAGACTGTGACCTGCGCACTGAGACAGAATGATTAGAAGAGGGGAAAAATGTCTACGCAACCTTATTTAAACTTGTTAATGTAGTCGTTTAAAATGAACACTCTATACATGATTAATAACAAAGCTTATAATCTGGGTGCATAAACACAGCATGGCCTCACTGATCGATTAATACCAATTAACACAATTTGGTATCTTACTCGGCTTGAGAAGAACTGCATCACTATTCAGACGCAAGTAGATTTTTTTAAGGTATTCAAACCAGCTCCAAGACAAGTCCTGAATGGAGTCTTGAAGGCAAGAAACAAGGTTCTTACTACCTTTTCCAAATGTATCCTAATCATGCCTGGTGTACAAGCTAAAGTACCACAGTAGGGGGCAGTGGTGGTGGCTCAACTGGTTAAGGCTCTGGGTTGTTGATCGGAGGATCGGGGTTTAAGGCCCAGCACAGAAGCTGCCACTGCTTGAGCAAGGCCCTTAACCCTCCCTGCTCCAGGGGTGCTGTATCATAGCTGCCCTTGCACTCTGGCCCCAACCTCCTCAGTTGGGGTATGTGAAGAAAATAATTCCTCTGTGCTGTATTGTATATGTGGCTGTAATGTATATATTCTTCTTCTTATAGAACCCAAGTCAGGGGAAAGCAGCTTAAACATTTTCCACTCCAATTGTACCCCGAGTCCTCAATCACAAGGTCAGTTTGCACTGTGGCTCTGTCCCAAATCTAATAATTGCAATTTCAGGCCACTTGCCAAGGCCATTAGGTTCCAAAGCAAGGACAAAAATGAATGAAGGATTTTTCCTTTAACCCACAATACTAAAGTAAACCACTTGTCCTCACACTCAGGAAAACCTGAGTGTGAATATGGCGACTTTGACATCTATGTCCCTACAGTACATACGCCTTCTTCAATGCCTTTACCATTGATCCATGTCCCAGCGCTGCAGCTCAAGCCCATTTAAAAGGTGTCTAAAGTTAGAGGTCAAGTCTCATAAATGCAAATCTATGTAGCGCTTCACATCACAGATGAGTGTGTTTGTCACTGGGCTTTATTTAGTTCAGCTCAAGTATGGTACTGTAGGCAAGTCACATTTCCTGAAGTTCACGTCTCATGGCCACAAAGTATCAAGAAGTTTTAAGTCTTTTTACGGCTTGTTTAAAGTTTGAGTCGAGTCTCAAGTCAACTCCTCTTAAGTTCAATCCCACTCTCGAATCCATGCTGAGTATCAAGGCAGCCACTCACAGGTCCATGCCCAGTCCACTGAGACCACTGAAGTCAAATCCAGTTAAGCTAGCTGCATTAATGCCCAAACACCTCGCATTAGTAAGTCAGGGTTGAGAAATAGCCGCTGTCCTTATCTATCAGGTTTCAGATCATCTAACCCTCACAGCAAGGTCCTGTCCTATGTCCCTGCAAATCCCAGTTTAAATCAAGTCCCAAACAGTGTCAAAGCCCAGAATTCATAAGTTCCAACCCAAGTCATTCTCAAATTTAGGCCTAGAAGTCAATTAATTCATCAGTCTAAATTCCATATCATTGAACAAAATCCATTAATGATAAAAGGAGCTCAATTTTTGTAGAAAGTGAATTGATGGATTGCTGGTTTCCTGACTGAAGTTCACAAAAATCCCTTAATCACCGAATGTCTTTGTAAGCTGCTCTGAACGTTTGTCTTCTTTAGCTGGAAAAAGTCAAAGTGCTTAAACAATCGGAATTAAAATGAAAAAAATGTTTGCGTGTGTGTGTGTGTGGACCAGGAGAGATCCACACAAAGCAAACAAGGCTGGAAAATATCACACAGCATTCCCTGCTTTCTCTGAATCAATACCAGAATGATACTAGCTGCAGTTGGGCATGTGGAACTAGCGCAGGTGCTAACTCTGAGAGGAATTAACAAATCGATACATCATTTAAAAAAGGTCATAGAAGCCAGCAACATAATTTAATGCAGGGCAGCCGGCAGCAGAAGATTTGCAGCTAATTAAACAGCACCGTCACTGAAGGAGCTCTGGCACTTTGCAGCCACAGGTTTCTGCTGCAGTCACTGAGAGGATGTACTGTAATGTACGATTGGGATGGGATCAGATGGACAGATAATATAATGCT
>NC_062524.1:15473738-15506238 GCF_022655615.1 Tachysurus fulvidraco | reverse complement strand
GGTTGAAAGGAAACTTGGCCAAAATCCATGCTTTGAAACCTAAGTGTGTGTGTGTATTCCTTCATTAGCCTCATAGATCATCCCTTCATCAAAATGAGGAGAAACTTTGTGTAGAATTAAACAAAAACTATTCTTAAATATAACCACACACACACACACACACACACACACACACACACACACACACACACACAATATCTAGCCTAGAATCCTCAACGTCTACGCTAACTGCTACTCATGAGCGGCTCCTGTTTCAGCCGTAGGTCAGCACTAGCATTTGTAAATGAGCTGCATGTTTACATCAATCACTACAGAAATATGAGACACTCACTTTTTTTGCTTACATTCGATTCACCTGATTAGCAACCAAGCGATTTCTGATAGCTCACTAGCATCTGGAGGAAGAAAACACTCAGTGTTGTTGTCATGAGCAACGAACCACTGCGGGAGCGTCGCCCTAGAGACGCGTCTCCGGAGTACTAGCACGCTTCCGCACTACACTTCCCATCAGCCACCTCGCCTCCTGATTACACCAACACCTGTTTCTCATTTCCCATTCACATAAATACCACGCTTCTACAGTTTTGCAGCGTCTTATCCAGCACCATTTGTACGCAAAGGCGGAGAAAGGCGAGTTTCTTCAGACCGCAACGTCCTTTCTGGGGTACATCATCTCGGCAGAGGGGGTCGCCATGGATGACACAAAAGTGCAAGCAGTGCTGCGGTGGCCCAAACCACGGACGATCAAGGAGCTACAATGCTTCCTAGGGTTCACTAATTTCTACCGCCGCTTTATCCGTGGCTTCAGTACCATCGCGGTACCCCTCACCTCGATGACACGACAAGTATCCGCTCAGCTCACCTGGTCGCCGGAGGCGCACTTGGCATTCAACCAGCTAAAGGAGAGCTTCACCTCAGCCCCGATCCTCCACCACCCTGATCCGAACCGGCCGTTCACCGTCGAGCTGGACACCTTCAACACGGGAATCGGCGCCATCCTTTCCCAGCGTCAGGGACCCACCGACAAAATGTTCCCATGCGCCTACTTTTCCCGTAAATGGACCCCTGCAGAACGGAACTACGACATGGGAGATCGTGAACTTCTGGCAATGAAAGCAGCGTTTAAGGAGTGGCGGCATTTGGTTGGAAGGCGCACAACACCCATTCACTGTCCTCACGGATCACCGTAACCTGGAGTACCTGCGTTCTGCCAAATGCATGAACACATGCCAGGCCCGGTGGGCTATGTTCTTCACCCAGTTCCAGTTCACCGTGACGTACCGACCGGGGAGTAAAAACATCAAAGCCGACACCCTATCACGCATGCACCAAGAGTCGGTCCAAAACAACCCCACCGAGCCGATCCTGCCCGAGACTCGAATCCTAGCACCTATTCAGTGGGACATTATGACCGAGATCCCCGACGCCAACGCCCAAATGCATCCACCGATCAACTGCCCAGCTGGCAAAACGTACGTGCCGGAGCACCTGCGCACTCCGCTCCTGACCCTACTGCACACGAGTCCGGCCTCCGGCCACCCCGGCATAACCGCAACAACCCACCTGGTCCAGAATGAGGTCTGGTGGCCGTCGCTGACCGCGGACACACGCAGGTATGTTCACGGCTGCGCGGCGTGCCACGCCTCCAAGGCTTCTCACCAACTACCTGTGGGCTTGCTGCAAGCTCTGCCTATCCCACAGTGTCCCTGGTCACACATAGCGTTGGACTTTATCACAGATCTGCCTCGATCCAACAACTACACCACCATTCTGACCGTTATCGACCGATTCTCGAAAGCCTGCCGGTTAATCCCACTAACCAAACTTCCCACCGCCTTCGAGACCGCGGAGATGCTATGTAACCAAGTTTTCCACTTTTATTGCCTTCCAGAAGACATCGTCTCAGACCGATGTCCTCAGTTCACCTCACGGGTCTGGAAGGCAATCTTCAGGCGACTCGATATCAACATCAGTCTCACTTCAGGGTACCACCCCAAACAGTCAGACGGAGCGCCTCAACCAGGAGATTGTCCGTTTTCTCCGAACGTACTGTCACCACAGTCAGAACTAGTGGAGCCGGTATCTGATGTGGGCAGAATACACACAAAACTCTCTCATTAAACCCACCACCGGCCTGACACCCTTTTAGTGCGTCCTCGGGTACCAACCTCCCTTGTTCCCCTGGTCCGACACGCCCACCGACCTACCAGCCGTGAATGACTGGTTTCGACGGAGCGAAGAAACGTGGGCCGCAGCCCACCGACAACTACGGAGAGCCGTCCGAACGCAAAAAGCCCAGGCTGACAGACACCGCCGGGAACACCCTGAGTACCAACCCGGCCAGTGGGTTTGGCTCTCGACTCGCGACATCCGGCTCCGCCTACCCTGCCGTAAGCTCAGTCCCAGGTACGTGGGCCCGTTCCAAGTCCTCAGACGTATTAACCCTGTCTCATACCGCCTCTCACTACCAACCTCCTACCGCATCTCACCCACCTTCCACATTTCGCTGCTGAAACCAGCCGTCTAGCCGAGGGAGGATCCGGAATCCACCACTGCCCCGTCTACGCCGCCGCCACTGATGGTCGATGGCGAAGAAACGTATCAAGTCCACGAACTGCTCGACTCCAGACGCCGAGGGGGCCACTTAGAATACCTGGTCGATTGGGAGGGGTTCGGTCCGGAAGAACGCTCATGGGAGAAAGCGAGGGACATCTTGGATCCGTCGCTCACCACCGAGTTCCACCAACAGCACCCAGAGAAACCAGCGCCCCGTCCACGGGGTCGACCCCGACGTCCCGAACGTTCTCGCGTCGGGAGCCGCTCGCAGGGGTTGGGGGGGCTCTGTCATGAGCAACGAACCACCGCGGGAGCGTCGCCCTAGAGACGCGTCTCCGAAGTACTAGCACGCTTCCGCACTACACTTCCCATCAGCCACCTCGCCTCCTGATTACACCACCACCTGTTTCTCATTTCCCATTCACATAAATACCACGCTTCTACTCCATACCGGTGCGAGGTCTCGACTTGTATTTTCTGCAGTCATTCTGAGCGTTTCCTGTGTTCTGTTTTCCTGTTATTACTTCTGCTCTCGCTTCCTAACTTTCTGATTGTTTGCCGCCTGCCCCGACCTTTTGCCTGTCCACGATTCTGATACTGCTCTCTGTCTGATATCGTGTTTTGCCGTGTTCTGACCCCTGCCTGTTTGACTCCGACCTGTGTTTAAATTTAATAAACTCTGCTGCAAATGGATCCCCAGCCGTATGCCTCCTCGTCATTACAGTTGTGCTGTTATTGGAAAATAATCATCAGAGTGATTAACTCCTTAAATTAATTAGCATTAGCAGAGAGGCTAATCTTATTATTAGCATCTAGCTTGCAGTGTAGCTTTAACACACACACACACACACACACACACACCACACACACACTTAATCAGTAGAGAGCAGGTGGCTGTACTGTGACTAGTGTTCATGGTTCATCTGGCACAGGTCACTGAAACACACACACACACACACACACACACACACACACACACACACACACACACAGAGGCTAGGAGATGACAGCTGTTGCCATAGTGACTTCTGGAAATGGTGTGTGTGTGTGTGTTACAGTTTTGGAGTCCAAATAGAAAACTTTCTTTCTTACACACACACACACACACACACAGAGAGAGAGAGAGAGAGAGAGAGAGAGAGAGAGAGAGAGAGAGAGAGAGAGAGAGAGAGAGAGAGAGACAGTCACAATTTTTACGATAAAAGCCTTTTTATCACACGCTTCACTGAAACTGTCTAAAATGACAGGCTTAAGATGAAAACACACACACACAAACACAGTCACACACACACACACACACACACACACACACACACACACACACACACACACTTAAAACAGACAGCTGCATAGTTGGATCTGAAAGCCTGGTGATAGCCAGATGCTATCTGCAACTATCCAGGGAAACCTTCCAAAGTGTGTGTGTGTGTCTGTGTTTGTGTGTGTGTACTGTCTGTAAAACAGCATTAGTTTTTGGTTATTTTTATGACCTTTATTATATATTTGTAAGATGATTATTGCTTTTAGCTCAACATCATTATATAAAGTGTAGAGTTAAATATGAATTATTTATATATTATTAGCTTGTTTTTTTTTTATTTAATTATAGTTCATTTTTAAAGGTAAAACAGTGAAGAGGATACAATAAAAATATTACAGATTTGTATCTAAACCAAATCTTGCTGCTTGTCTATTTAATTATTATTATTTACTTAATTTTTTTTATTATTATTTTCAGGCTGAAAAATATTACAAAAATACTGAAGAGTAACACAAAAAAAAATTATAAAGTCAACTCCTGTTTTTGTTAAAAAAAATTTTCTGTTTGAGTTTTTTTTTTATTATGAGTTTTTTCTTTTCAGTAATGTGTGTTTCTGTCTGTTCCTTGCTTTCCTCCTAAACACTTACATTGCAGGGTGAATTTATTAGCCTTTAACAGACGTTTTCTCTGTAAAACTTTTTACAATAATAACTTTATTGTAAAATAACAGTAACAATAATAACATTAAAAACTTTACCAGTATCCGTCTGTGTTTGTTCAAACTTCCACTCATTAGCTAGTACTTCAGTGTTAGAAAAAAACAGAACATGTTGTATGAGAAGTTTTGTTGTTAATTATTCCCCAAATCTTGTTTTCCCATCGAGAGAGTGTGCGAGTCGCTCACCAGCAGGACACGCTCAGCTGATTCGCCGCTAATTCGGCTTGTTAGAAATGACTGCTTTGTTATCACTGCCGGAGCTCGGTGCGAGAGCCTCGTGAGCGATGTAGCGCTATGGCGCATTAGTTCTAATGAACTGCTCCATATGCTCTGAATCTCCTCCGGATGAGCGATGTAAATGAATACAGACACACGCATGTGCGTCACTTCAGGTTCTGCCTGCTCACCGCTCCAAGCATCCTGAGCAACCCAAATCGACGTCATTACTCTCCGGCCCACGGAATGAGAGTAGAGAGATAGGTTTCTGTCTAAATCATACATAATGACATAATTATAGCCATTCAGGCCGCCATTACGGCATCGTCTGTATGCCTGTTACAGCCCAGACAATTTCCATGCTACTGTTATAAGACCTTATGCTACACAGTGTCTATAACATAGCTCTGAACTCATTGCTGCTCTTTAAACAGTTAAGCAAACGTGCTAGTCCAACTACCATTCCATATTTCAAACAAGATGATTTACATGCTGAGGGTATTTGCAGTAAATCCTGCTGGCTGATTTACTAGAAATAAAACAAACTCCGTGCAAATCCTCTCTAAACCAATCAGATCCCACAGAACAGAACGAAACAATCACATTCCAGGCTAAACCCAAATCCAATCCAATCCAATTCAGCCACATACTGTTCTACACTGAATTCCATACTAAATCACTCAGATTCCACCTCTGATGCACCGTAGACCAGTGGTCCCCGGGCGCGGGCCGGTACCGGTCCGTGGACCAAATGGTACCGGGCCGCCCAAGGAACATTAAATTATTTCCATTTTATTTACTGTGGTGTATTTCTCTAGGGTTTGTGTGACTTTCCATGGACGAGAGGTTAACCGGGAGCTGAGAGATGTCACCTAAAGCCGCACCAATACCACGCATGCGCAAAATATCATGATATCGGGCCGTGTTTTGGTGAAGTCTGGAGCTGAGCAGCTGCAAGCGGCAGTGGCGTTGTAGCTTTGGTGTAGCTTTTTCTGTTCACCGGTACTTTGTCATGTTCAACAGTGCTTGGTGTACGTGTATATTGTGTTTGCTCAAATTTAACCCACAAATTAGCAAAAATGAGTATGAAACAGACGTTGTTAGAAAGTTAGAAACTCTTCTGTGTTCTGGATTAAAGTCATGGCGGAATAACCTGAGATTGCCACCACAGCACTTAAATCCCTATTGCCATTTCCGACATGATATCTGTGTGAAGCGGGGTTTTCTGCAGGGACAGCAACCAAAACAAAACAACGGAATAAACTGGACATAAGCAACACACTTCGGGTGTCATTGTGTCCTATTACCCCAGATGGAACCATCTCGTTGCAAGGAAACAAGCTCAGGGTTCTCATTGATTTAGCATTGTAGTGAGTTAAAAAGGCATGTTTAAATACAATTAAATTAAAATTATTAGTTTTAATTGGCCCCCATCCCCCACCCCCAGCGGGCCGCAGTAAAATGATCAAACATTGACTGGTCCGCGGCGAAAAAAAGGTTCGGGACCACTGCCGTAGACCATTCAGATCAGACGGTAATCCACTGCAACCCAGCCAGATAGCACGCTAATCAAAGCTGAATCAATGAGATTCAACTGTAATCTAAGATGAGCCAAAGGGAATCCACTCTGAACCATTCAAATCCCATGCAAGCCAACCATAAACCAATCTGATTCCATGCTAATCTACTGAGATTCTGTGCCAGTCCACTTTTAAGAAGTTAAAAACCATGCTAATCCAATCTGATCCAATCAGACACCATGCTAATCCAATCTGATCAAATCAGATGCCATGCTAATCTACTGAGATTCTGTATCAGTCCACTTTTAACAAGTTAAACACCATGCTGATCCACTCTGATCCAATCAGACACCATGCTAATCCACACTGATCCAATCAGACACCATGCTAATCCATTGTGATCCAATCAGAAACCATGCTAATCCAATCAGACACCATGCTAATCCACTCTGATTTAATCAGATGCCATGCTAATCCAATCTGATCGAATCAGACACCATGCTAATCTACTGAGATTCTGTGTCAGTCTAATTTTAACAAGTAAAACACCATGCTAATCCACTCTGATCCAATCAGTCACCATGATACTCCACACTGATCCAATCAGACACCATGCTAATCTACTGAGATTCGATGTCAGTCTAACTTTAACAAGTTAAAGACCACGCTAATCCACTCTGATCCAATCAGACACCATGCTAATCCACACTGATCCAATCAGACACCATGCTAATCCACACTGATGTAATCAGACACCATGCTCATCCACACTGATCCAATCAGACACCATGCTAATCCACTCTGATCCAATCAGACACCATGCTAATCTACTGAGATTCTGTGTCAGTCTAATTTTAACAAGTTAAACATTTTGCTAATCCACTCTGATTTAATCAGACGCCATGCTAATCCACTCTGATCCAATCAGACACCATGCTAATCCAATCTGATCCAATCAGATGTCATGCTAATCCACACTGATACAATCAGATGCCATGCTAATCCAATCTGATCCAATCAGATTCCATGCTAATCTACGGAGATTCTGTGTCAGTCCACTTTTAACAAGTTAAACACCATGCTAATCCACTCTGATCCAATCAGACACCATGCTAATCCACTCTGATCCAATCAGACACCATGCTAATCCACACTGATCCAATCAGACACCATGCTAATCCAAACTGATCCAATCAGACACCATGCTAATCCACACTGATCCAATCAGACACCATGCTAATCCACACTGATCCAATCGGACAACATGCTAATCCAAACTGATCCAATCGGACACCATGCTAATCCACACTGATCCAATCAGACACCATGCTAATCCACTCTGATCCAATCAGACACCTTGCTAATCTACTGAGATTCTGTGTCAGTCTAATTTTAACAAGTTAAACACCATGCTAATCCACTCTGATTCAATCAGACACCATGCTAATCCACACTGATCTAATCAGACACCATGTTAATACACACTGATGTAATAAGACACCATGCTCATACACACTGATCCAATCAGACACCATGCAAATCCACCCTGATCCAATCAGACACCATGCTAATCTACTGAGATTCTGTGTCAGTCTAATTTTAACAAGTTAAACACTATGCTAATCCACTCTGATTTAATCGGACACCATCTTAATCCACACTGATCCAATCAGACACAATGCTAATCCAATCAGACGCCATGCTAATCCACTCTGATCCAATCAGACACTATGCTAATCCAATCTGATCCAATCTGACACCATGCTAATCCACACTGAACCAATCAGACACCATGCTAATCCAAACTGATCCAATCAGACACCATGCTAATCCACACTGATCCAATCAGACACCATGCTAATCCACACTGATCCAATCAGACACCATGCTAATCCAAACTGATCCAATCAGACACCATGCTAATCTACACTGATCCAATCAGACACCATGCTAATCCACTCTGATAAAAATCAAACACCATGCTAAACTACTGAGATTCTGTGTCAGTCTAATTTTAACAAGTTAAACACCATGCTAATCCACTCTGATTCAATCAGACACCATGCTAATCCACACTGATGTAATCAGAAACCATGCTAATCCACACTGATCCAATCAGACACCATGCTAATCTACTGAGATTCTGTGTCAGTCTAATTTTAACAAGTTAAACACTATGCTAATCCACTCTGATTTAATCGGACACCATCTTAATCCACACTGATCCAATCAGACACAATGCTAATCCAATCAGACACCATGCTAATCCACTCTGATTTAATCAGACGCCATGCTAATCCACTCTGATAGAATCAGACACCATGCTAATCCAATCTGATCCAATCAGATGGCATGCTAATCCACACTGATCCAATCAGGCGCCATGCTAATCCAATCTGATCCAATCAGATTCCATGCTAATCTACAGAGATTCTGTGTCAGTCCACTTTTAACAAGTTAAACACCATGCTAATCCACTCTGATATAATCAGACACCATGCTAATCCACACTGATCCAATCAGACACCATGCTAATCCACACTGATGTAATCAGACACCATGCCCATCTTAATCCACACTGATCCAATCAGAAACCATGCTAATCCAATCAGACACCATGCTAATCCACTCTGATCCAATCAGACACCGTGCTAATCCAAACTGATCCAATCCTACACCATGCTAATCCACTCTGATCCAATCAGACTCCATGCTAATCTACTGAGATTCTGTGTCAGTCTAATTTTAACAAGTTAAACACCATGCTAATCAACTCTGATCCAATCAGTCACCATGATAATCCACACTGATCCAATCAGACACCATGCTAATCTACTGAGATTCTGTCAGTCTAATTTTAACAAGTTAAACACCATGCTAATCCACTCTGATCCAATCAGACACCATGATAATCCACACTGATCCAATCAGACACCATGCTAATCTACTGAGATTCTGTCAGTCTAATTTTAACAAGTTAAACACCATGCTAATCCACTCTGATCCAATCAGACACCATGCTAATCCACACTGATCCAATCAGACACCATGCTAATCCACACTGATCCAATCAGACACCATGCTGATCCATACTGATCCAATCAGACACCATGCTAATCTATACTGATCCAATCAGACACCATGCTGATCCATTCAGACACCATGCTAATCTACTGAGATTCTGTGTCAGTCTAATTTTAACAAGTTAAACACTATGCTAATCCACTCTGATTTAATCGGACAACATCTTAATCCACACTGATCCAATCAGAAACCATGCTAATCCAATCAGACACCATGCTAATCCACTCTGATTTAATCAGACGCCATGCTAATCCACTCTGATCCAATCAGACACTATGCTAATCCAATCTGATCAGATCAGACACCTTGCTAATCCAATCTGATTCAATCAGATGCTATGCTTATCCACACTGATCCAATCAGACGGCATGCTAATCAAATCTGATCTAATCAGATTCCATGCTAATCTACTGAGATTCTGTGACAGTCCACTTTTAACAAGTTAAACACCATGCTAATCCACTCTGATCCAATCAGACACCATGCTAATCCAAACTGATCCAATCAGACACCATGCTAATCTACTGAGATTCTGTGTCAGTCTAATTTTAACAAGTTAAACACCATGCCAATCCACTCCGATCCAATCAAACACTATGCTAATCCAATCTGATCCAATCAGACACTATGCTAATCCAATCTGATCCAATCAGATGCCATGCTAATCCACTCTGATCCAATCAGACGCCATGCTAATCCAATCTGATCTAATCAGATTCCATGCTAATCTACAGAGATTCTGTGTCAGTCTAATTTTAACAAGTTAAACACCATGCTAATCCACACTGATCCAATCAGACACCATGCTAATCCAGACTGATGTAATCAAACACCATGCTAATCCACACTGATCCAATCAGACACCATGCTAATCCACACTGATCCAATCAGACACCATGCTAATCCACACTGATCCAATCAGACACCATGCTAATCCACTCTGATCCAATCAGACACCATGATAATCTCCACTGATCTAATCAGACACCATGCTAATCTACTGAGATTCTGTGTCAGTCTAATTTTAACAAGTTAAACACCATGCTAATCCACTCTGATCCAATCGGACACCATGTTAATCCACACTGATCCAATCAGACACCATGCTAATCCACACTGATTTAATCAGACACCGTGCTAATCAAATCTGATCCAATCAGATGCCATGCTAATCCACACTGATCCAATCAGGTGCCATACTAATCCAATCTGATCCAATCAGACACTATGCTAATCCAATCTGATCCAATCTGACACCATGCTAATCCACACTGAACCAATCAGATGCCATGCTAATCCAATCTGTTCCAATCAGACACCATGCTTATCCAATCTGATCCAATCAGATGCCATGGTAATCCACTCTGATCCATTCAGACTCCATGCTAATCCACACTGATCCAATCAGACACCATGCTAATCCACACTGATGTAATCAGACGCCATGCTAATCCACACTGATCCAATCAGATACCATGCTAATCTACTGTGATTCAGTGTCAGTCCACTTTTAACAAGTTAAACACCTTGCTAATCCACTCTGATCCAATCAGACACCATGCAAATCCACACTGATCCAATCAGACACTATGCTAATCCACACTGCTCCAATCAGACACCATGCTAATCCACTCTGATCCAATCAGACACCATGCTAATCCACACTGATCCAATCAGACACATGCTAATCCACACTGATCCAATCAGACACTATGCTAATCCACTCTGATTTAATCAGACGCCATGCTAATCCACTCTAATCCAATGAGACACTCTGCTAATCCAATCTGATCCAATCAGATTCCATGCTAATCTACTGAGATTCTGTGCCAGTGCACTTTTAACAAGTTAAAAACCATGCTAATTTACTCTGATCCAATCAGACACCATGCTAATCCAATCTGATCCAATCAGACACCATGCTAATCCAATCTGATCAAATCAGATGCCATGCTAATCTACTGAGATTCTGTATCAGTCCACTTTTAACAATGTAAACACCATGCTAATCCACTCTGATCCAATCAGACACCATGCTAATCCACACTGATACAATCAGATGCCATGCTAATCCACTCTGATTTAATCAAATGGCATGCTAATCAAATCTGACCCAATCAGACCACATGCTAATCCAATCTGACCCAATCAGATGACATGCTAATCCACACTGATACTATCAGATGCCATGCTAATCCACCCTGATTTAATCAGACTACGTGCTAATCAAATCTGATCCAATCAGGTGCCATGCTAATCCAATCTGATCCAATCAGACACCATGCTAATCCAATCTGATCCAATAAGATGCCATGCTAATCCAATCTGATCCAATCAGACACCATGCTAATCCACACTGATCCAATCAGATGTCATGCTAATCCACACGGATCCAATCACACACCATGCTAATCCAATCTGATCCAATAAGATTTCATGCCAATTCCCACTGATCAAATCAGACACCATTCTAATCCACTCTGATCCAATTAGACACCATGCTAATCTACACTGATCCAATCAGACACGATGCTGATCCAATCAGACACCATGCTAATCTACTGAGATTCTGTGCCAGTGTAATTTTAACAAGTTAAACACCATGCTAATCCACACTGATCCAATCAGACACCATGCTAATCCACACTGATCTAACCAGACACCATGCTATTCCGCTCTGATCCAATCAGACACCATGCTAATCCACACTGATACAATCAGACACCATGCTAATCCAATCTGATCCAATCCGACACCATGCTAATCCAATCTGATCTAATCAGATTCCATGCTAATCCAATCTGATCCAATCAGACACCATGCTAATCCACACTGATCCAATCAGACACTATGCTATTCTGCTCTGATCCAATCAGACACCATGCTAATCCACTCTGATTCAATCAGACACCATGCTAATCCACACTGATCCAATCAGACACTATGCTATTCTGCTCTGATCCAATCAGACACCATGCTAATCCACTCTGATTCAATCAGACACCATGCTAATCCACACTGATCCAATCAGACACCATGCTAATCCACTTTGATCCAATCAGACACCATTCTAATCCACTCTGATCCAATCAGACACCATGCTAATCTACTGAGATTATGTGCCAGTCTAATTTTAACAAGTTAAACACCAAGCTAATCCACACTGATCCAATCAGACACCATGCTAATCCACACTGATCCAATCAGACACCATGCTAATCCATACTGATCCATTCAGACACCATGCTAATCCACTCTGATCCAATCAGACACCATGCTAATCCACACTGATCCAATCAGACACCATGCTAATCTACTGAGATTCTGTGCCAGTCTAATTTTAACAAGTTAAACACCAAGCTAATCCACACTGATTCAATCAGACAACATGCTAATCCAATCTGATCCAATCAGATACCATGCTAATCCACACTGATCCAATCAGACACTATGCTATTCCGCTCTGATCCAATAAGACACCATGCTAATCTACTAATCTAATAACTGATCTGTGCCAGTCTATTTTTTAACAAGTCCCAATCCAATCGGTCACCTTGTTAATCCACACTGGTGTCAATCAGACGCCATGCTAATCAAATCTGATCCAATCAGATGCCATGCCAATCTACACTGATCCAATCAGGTGCCATGCTAATCCAATCTGACCTAATCAGATGCCATGCTAAAACAATCTGATCCAATCAGATGCCATGCTAATCCAATCTGATTCAATCAGATGCCATGCTAATCCACTCTGATCCAATCAGACGCCATGCTAATCCACTCTGATTTAATCAGACGCCATGCTAATCCACACTGATCCAATCAGACGCCATGCTAATCCACTCTCATTTAATTAGACACCATGCTAATCAAATCTGATCCAATCAGATGCCATGATAATCCACACTGATCCAATCAGGTGCCATGCTAATCCATTCTGATCCAATCAGACACCATGCTAATACAATCTGATCCAATCAGATGCCATGCTAATCCACTCTGATCCAATCAGACGCCATGCTAATCCACTCTGATTTAATCAGACGCCATGCTAATCCAATCTGATTCAATCAGACACCATGCTAATCCAATCTGATCCAATCAGACACCATGCTAATCCAATCTGATCCAATCAGACACCATGCTAATCCAATCAGACACCATGCTAATCCATTCTGATTCAATCGGAGACCTTGTTAATCCACACTGATCCAATCAGACAGCATGCTAATCCACAGGCTATTCTACATGCTAATCCACTCTGATCAAATAAGACACCATGCTAATTCAATCTGATCCAATCAGATGCCATTTTAATCCACTCTGATCCTATCAGACACCATGCTAATCCACTCTGATCCAATCAGACACCATGCTAATACAATCTGATCCAATCAGACGCCATGCTAATCCACTCTGATTTAATCAGACACCATGCTAATCCAATCTGATTCAATCAGACACCATGCTAATCCAATCTGATCCAATCAGATGCCATGCTAATCCAATCTGATCCAATCAGACACCATGCTAATCCAATCTGATCCAATCAGACACCATGCTAATCCAATCTGATCCAATCAGATGCCACGCTAATCCAATCTGATCCAAGCAGACACCATGCTAATCCAATCTGATCCAATAAGACACTATGCTAATCCACACTGATCCAATAAGACACCATGCTAATCCACACTGATCCAATCAGACACCATGCTAATCCAATCTGATCCAATCAGATGCCACGCTAATCCAATCTGATCCAATCAGACACCATGCTAATCCAATCTGATTCAATCAGACACCATGCTAATCCAATCTGATCCAATCAGATGCCATGCTAATCCACACTGATCCAATCATATGCTATTGTAAATTGGCCGGTCATTTTGCAAAAACATTTAAATTAAAATTTCTTATGACCCTACAATGAATATTCTAAACATTCTTCACCAAGTAGAAAGTCATTCTGATGAAACTTTGGTCAATAACAGCAGTAACGAGTCTCATGAGGTTAAATAACAACATTAAGTCTTCTCACAGCCAATTAGATCTGCTCACGAAAAATAAATAAATGAATAAAACTAAATAAATAAATAAATAAACAGATTTGACATCGCACTACAGTTTCCCTGGAAACGGCTTCTCATCTCACCCCATAACCTGTCTGGATCCATACTATCGACGTTTCTCTTTCTGTTTGCTTCAGTTTTCATTTTTCCCTTTAAAAAAGAGGTGGGAATTCTGCGGTACAGCCAGGGAGCCTGAGCTGAAGATGGGAGCAGATGGTTGGAGTTTTTAATCACCACCCTGCAGCTCTCACTCTCAAATTCAAATGAGCTTTACTGGCATGGTGCTAGCATGGTGCTATACAGCGCTTACTAAAGCATGTCCTTATCAAATATACACAAAGATACACATTTACACACACACACACACACACACACACACACACACACCACCACCATGTGTCATTTTAAACCAAGTGTCATTGGAAACTAACACAAAGTCCATTAGTACTGTACTTTCAGATTTTCTTGATTCCCAATCTGTACTAATCAGCTCCACTCTTCTCTTCTGGAAGCTTTTCCACTAGATGTTGGGAATTCGTGTTCATTTAGCTGCAAGAGCATTAGTGAGATCAGATTCTGGTGTTGAGATGTTGAGGAGACTCCACTTCAAGTTTATCCCAAAGGTGTTTAGTGGGGCTCCGTACAGGTCTCTCGAGTTCTTCCACTCCAACCTTCACCTCCACACACATTGTCATGCTGGAGCTTGGCTTGGACTCTACGTTTCAGCAAAGTGAAACTGTAACACTACACACAGAGACGTTTGTTCCCATTAGCCTTCCTTTAATGCCAACAGTTTAGAGAAGAACCAGGTGTCAAGTTTGGGGATGTAACGTTTTTTTTAACTCCACCTTGCTGTGTTTTATCATTTTGAAATCGAATTAATTATCAAATTTGTAGAACTGCTAGATTTTTCTTGCAGCTGAAATACATTCTCAGTCTCTATCAAGGTATTACTAATTTATTTCTGAAAGAATAAACATAATGAACAAAATTGTTGAGGGAATATTCAGCTCATCCTGTTGCAGGCTTCTTTCATTCTTTTTATTTCTACACCTCCCTTTGTCCTTCCTGTATTTCTTCTTTGGGGCTGGTGCTATATGGCAGTGAGTGAGTAAAAGCCTATGTGTACAGCCATAAATTTCCAGCCCTGATCGATCCTGGAGCAATATTACTAAGAGTGCTCGACTCCCAGGGAAGCCCACAGGTTACTGGCAAGGGTTGACTTGATCAGAATACATCCAGGAGGGCATCTCGTTCCCACTCTTTCTGCTCATTACTCAGGTTTAGGATGTGACTCAACTCGATCCCCATGCTACTGACAGATGGCCTCGAGTGCGTTTCAGAAGTGATCTTGATAGACTGATCTTGGGATCAGTCTTGTTTCATTTATTCCACTCAAACTGAACAATTCTTTCCATATATTTGACGTTTCCCAGCTATCTGGTTCTCTCAGCCTTTTGACAATCTCTATTTCTCTCGCACTCTCTGGAGTCTTCCACATTCTGCGTAGGGAGCTTAGTGGGTATTTTAAGGACGTGTGGGAGACGTATTGGATTTTTCCGCAGGAGAAGTGGCTCATCACAGATGAGTGGACCTCTTACTCAACTCCTCAACCTCTCTCTTTTCCCTGAAATGCTAAGTCCTCAAAGTTCCACACCACCTCCTGACCTGACATTTACCCATGAGCCAAATCAGGCAATACCTTGTTGCTTTGAAGCAGCAGACAGAAGGCTGGATAGCTCTGTAAAGTGCTTTCTAAATGGCGTTTAAAAAAGCAGATCGGCTCTGTCACATTGAGTCAGTGGCAGACAGAAAAGAGGAAGATGGATCTTCCGTGCAAATGTGGTTCGACATAGCTGAGGCCATTTGAGGTAATGGGGCACACTCAAGTGAAGCCAGAGCTTCCTCCACACTCCGTCAACTTCCGCCTTCCAGCTCCAGGCACTTTGCGTGTTTAATGCGTCGTGAAGTGATCACGGTTCAGAAAATTGCTGGCGTTTCATCCCATACAAGTGGCTTGTATACCAGAAATGGTGCAGCAAAGCTTATTACCATAAATATCAAAATAATGTGAAGATCATTAATAAGTCAATTAATAGTCTATCAAGAAATAAAAATCTTCTTTGTCCTGCAACAGCTTGTTGTGGTGAAGATGTTCTGCTACCACCATAATGTTGATTATTTTCTAATAAAAGGACAGCAATAAACCTCCAGCTTCCAGAAGGTTCTAAAGTTCCCACTTTCTTACTGAACAAAATTCCACGTATAGCTGAGAGCAGCAGAAGCTCCCTGATTGCACCTCAGCAGGTGTTTGGCATCAGTTCGATAATCTTGATACGAAATGAGCGACTAATGTTCAGCTCTTTTTTAATATGACTTCCCTCTGTACCTTGGTGGTGTTTGACCCTCCTCCTTCCTCAGGTTCACTTCTGCCTTGTTTGGCAGATCATTTGTCCAGCCAAAAAGGAGCAGTTAAATTAGGTCCCTCTTTGAGTCGTCCACCAGCTGCCTTACTCCACTGTCATTTTTTTATTCTGTGATTGCTTTCTGGCACGCTAATGTCCTCCACTTAGCATCGAGCAGATATCTGGATAATACTCAAAACCTGTGCTGAAATTATGAGTGCCTGAGACAAACTGCAGAGGACAGAGAGCCAAAAACACTGATAGAGAAGAAACTGTTGAAGATGTTAAACAAAAATCCTAACACTCAACCAAGCATGACTGATCCCACCTACAAAACCATTCCTCGTTATTCTTCTGAAAGTAGAAACCTTTTGTATGTGAAATATTCCTTTAAGCACCTAGGAGCTTCTTCTTGGCCAGGCCATCACTCTTTTCCCCCCACAGCATTCCGGGTAATTACAGCTTACACATGAAACCTGGCACTTCATTCCAGTGGTCATTAGGGTCAACTGACCGGCTGAGATGTGGCCATTTGCACCGATTGATGATCTGAGAAAATCAATTGAAAGTTCAGGTGATCCACAAGGACCTTTACTTGGGGATGGATGCAGTTGTTTAATAGGCGACACTATTAAAAGTCGTGATTGATAGCTTGCTCACACCTCAAAAACTATTACCTAAGCTGTAATTCCACAGTTCTTCCTGTTTCTCAGGTTATATTTGGGATCCTTTGAAAGACATTTTAAATATCTATATACAGTACCGTCACCCACGGGAATATTGCTGTTTAGGTGGCTGAGCTGTAAAATAAATAACAGCTAACCCTTTGTTTGTTAGCCATGGGATTTGCTTTATATCCATACAGCCACCTCAGCTCAAATATTTTTGACTTTTTTTGCTAACAAGCAGGCCAGGCACACTCGGTGTTAGCACTTGCTCGTGCGCTGTCACTTGCTTTGAGCCTACTGTATGTTCTATGTGAGAGATGCATCATTAGCTTGCATCCAGGCCACAGACGTGAGCCACCTCCTGCTTGTACGCTCTTGATAAGCAGAAACAGAAAGAAATCACATTTACAATTCGCCGAGCTGGGCCGGCACGAGCGCTGGAGTCCTCTAGGGACTTTTTTCTGACGACGGAGCTTTTCAGATCGCTAATGTCAGAGAGAAAACGGCTGATCTCGCTCGTCCAAACGGAATCCCGAGTGTGCCGAAAGATCCAGTGTGAGGAGAGAAGCCTGGCTTGTTCATGTAAAATAATTTCATAGCTTTTGTATATTTTTGAGCACGAGTCAGAACATCACACTAATGTTATTTTGTTCTACTCGTAAACTTTAATTGAAAATAGCAGGTTGGGGTGACTAAAGGAGTGAGATAGAAGGTCTCACACACACTCGAATACTCTTTATATCCTCGTGAAGGGCTTGTTAATGAGCCGATGAGTTGTGTTAGAGCGAGAAAACAGCGCCTTAGGGTGATATGTATCTGCTTTAATCAACACTGTAATACAGCACACCGAGTTTTTTTTACTGGTGTGGCCTCAAAAAAAATCATTACACTAAAAACTGATGTTAGAAATGCTTCTTAAGTTAGTGCGTGATAAGGATAGTGTGTTCAGAGTGTTTTATGGCTCCATCCTTTGAGCTTGTTTACTAGCAGTCTTGGTCTCATGGATGCAGTAAAGTGCCTCCAGTTTGTCTACAATATCTGCACAATATCTCCAGCTTTTCCTATTCCACTATAGCGTCAGAAAATCCAGTGTGTTGTGTGTCTATTATTAGAACATTTCTCCACCACAGCTGCATTTCAATACACCACAATATGGCAGTACAATTAGATTCTGAATCCAATAAATATAAACGTTTGATCATCATTCTGGTCTGACGGTTTGATTGAAATGTATCGCATAGCTGCAATCCAGGGAAAAAAATGAGGCTGTTCTGACTTTATTTTCAATTTCATTCGAGCACTTCCTCAAGATGGATTCGCCTCAATTTTAAATAACGTGTTGCATAATAACGTGTTGAATAATAACGTGTTGAATAATTGTGTTTTCGGGCTGCTTTGACATGTTTTGAACAGAATCCTGGTGTTTTCTCTTCCTCTGTAGGGAGGTGAGAACACAGCAATCAGGCCCCTGGGTGTGCGAGGTGAACAAAAAGTGGTTCGACTCTGACTCGACTCACTTGCAGGAAGTGAATCAAATTTATAATGTATTTTCTGTTTGCTTGTCATTTGTTTCATGCATTTTGGAGATTTTAGATTAAAAAGAGAGAAAATAAACACAGGATGCAAGGTAATTATTTCACGAAACACATATAAATGCATATATCCACATATATTTGTATATATTTGCATGTATTTGTGAGAATGTTTTCAGCTATGCATGCATTACACATTTTTTTTGTTTGTTTTGTTTTTGTTTTGTTTAATTGTGTTCTGTGTGAATCAAACCCAACCAAATAGCAACCAGGGCAAAGGAATCAATTTCCCTCTGATTCAGACTCAGCAAAAAGATTAATAGGTCATGGAAAAGCACCCTTAGGCTTCGCTGACTGATGAAATAAAAAGTGGTCCTGGCAGGAGTCTGCAGTGATTATGCTTCGTTTTCAGTGAGTCAAATGATTTGGTTTAACTTGCCAATAAGAGCTGACTAAGTCGACACCAATAAGAATCGACTCTCTGAATGACTCATTGTCCTGTTTTTTTCTTCGCCAAACAAAATGTATTATATTTACACTAATAGTGGTTGATCCTCTTCCCTTAACTACGGCTGCGACAAAAAAAAATCATTACTTTCGCAGAAAGCTGTTAGAATAATTGGAATCCATCACTGCAGATATGAACTGACACAAACAGCTGCATTAGGTTTCATGTGCTGCTGTGTTTGTGGCTCCATTAAGAAGATTCATTTCCATTGATGATGATAAAAGTAATATCCTAATTTTCCTTATTGCCTACAGGGTAGAAAAATGTATCAAATTAAAATCATTACAAAAAGATAAATGAAATAATATGGGTCACATTTACTAAAAGAGTTCTGAATGTAATCAATTTACAATTATTTGCTTATCGTTGTTCATTTAGGTTCTGCTATAACAATAAATAAAGAAATGCTTTTCCAGACAATTCCCAGAATCCTCCTCTCTTTGTGTGTGTGTGTGTGTGTGTGTGTGTGTGTGTGTGTGTGTGTGTGTGTGTGTGTGTGTGTGTGTGTGTGTGTGTCTGTGTGTGTGCAGCATGTATAATAGAGTCAAAAGGGAGAAGTATAAAATGTAAGAAAAATAATATATGAAAAATTAAAATGGTTCAAGAACAGATTCCACTGTATGCTGCCTTGAAGGTTTTTTTTTTCACCTCAATAATAATTACTGAACTTTTCCCACGTGAATCTAGTGAGAGATGAATTTTAGCTAAAAACGGCCGCAGGAAAACAGCGTGGAGTCTCATTCTCTCGCCCGGGGCTGTCATGCCCTGGTGAAAAATATCCGTCAGCCGCAAACTTGACTTCTCAGTCAAGGAATTACCTAAGGAATTACCCACAATCCTCTTCTCTTACTATATATATTTAGTATAGAAATCCCCTGCTGCAAACAGTCTGAGCAAATGAATCACTTCTTATCAATGAAAACTCTGTACAGAAACTCAGTGTGTGTGTGTTTGTGTGTTTGTGTGTGTGTGTGTGCTTGCCCAAACATGACCATAATTCTTCAGTATGATGAGGGAGAGGCAATCACGGTGCCATATTGTTGTCCTGTCAAGAGAGCAATTAGATGACAACAGCAAATCAATACGAGAGGAACGGCATGAATGAGCGATGGAAAAAAATGCGAAGTGGAAGAATATAGCGAATTGAATAGCAGGACGGAGGCGTGGTGCTGTTTCTATCCTTGATATGACACCATTATGGTATTGATTCATTGTCATCGATAAATGATGACCACACAGATTGGGGGGGGGGGGGGATTGAGGGCTTTGTCCTTGGTAGAAGTGTACTGTGGTTAATGGGATTTAAATTCTGACTTTGATGGACAGATTTAACAGATTGCGTGAGCGGGTTAATAAAGCATCATTCATGTAGAGTAGAAAAAATAACCCCCACATCGTGCTGATCATGATTTATTTAACTATAGGTTTAACTATAACCAGCTAGCGTGGCTAGTCAGTGCAGTCTGGATGTATTTCACGCAAGGCGTAGCAAACAACTGATGAAAAAACTATAAAAAAAAACCTCTAAAATATAAATCTATCATTTCACCCGAGGCTGTGAATTTCTCTGAAAGTTTCTCTTGATCCTGTGTCACTGTTCTGTTCAGCACCTGAACCTGCAGCACTGCGTTGATTTACGTCGTTTATTTCAGACCTAACAAGCACTTTTTACTTTTCTTCATGCTTTCTGTAATAGATTAGTGGAGGTTATTTAAAATGGGAACCGTCTCCGGGTCGTCCGGTGGGAATTTTTAGCCACTGTTTTATTAATTGGCGGACGATTTGAGCACTGAAGGAATTCTCTCTGCATATTTAACTTTTTTTTTTTGGAACTGAAGCCATTTTACACTGAGAGAAATACTTTTTTTGGACGGCTCTTTCCAAAAATGTCTCCATAGCCTTGTCCTAGAGACTTTCTGCCTCCCATTAGGAGTTATTCTCACTGGCGCTACATTTATAACTGAAAAGAAATTTAGCAGTTTTAAATTCATTTTTCTATAATCCACACGGGAAGTCTGGCATAATTAGGAGGTGATACTGTGATCAACTTCGGTTTGATTAATCTTTAGGAGCTTCTAGAAGTTGTTCACAACTGAGTTTATAATAAAGGTGCTTAAGGTTCTTAACTGCTGTTTTACTTTCTTTACATTAAGATGTATTTGTTTAAAAATTAACATATTTTATTTAAATAAAAAATAAAAAAGAAGAAGATTTCTGCTCCGTGATCTTTTAAATGTTTTTCTCAGTGGGACACGGCGCACAATCTGGTCCTGAAACGTTCAGCTGTAAAGTGAAAGACATCAGAAAGAATAACGGCAGGAGAGATAATAAGTGTGTGTGTGTGTGTGCGGGGGGGGGGGGACATTCAGATAAGCAATGGAGCAAAATAAAATGAAACACACCCACACACACACACACACACACACACACACACACACACACACACACACACACACAGAGTTAATTTTTGGCGTACATCCTGACAGAGTGAGTGCCAGAGGCCATGACAAGCTGAAGGCAGACCGGGCTGCTAACGACCTCTGCCCCACAGCATTCTGGGATATGCTACAGTAATGAGCTGTTCCTCACACACACACACACACACACACACACACACACACACACACACACACACACACACAAAGACACTGTTTTACAGAGTTTGGTAGCATTCTGAACTTCACTATAACTTTGGTCCATGACATTAGATGTAACTATAAACTGATAAAAAGTTCACATTGTTCTTAAAATTAAATATATATATATATATATATATATATATATATATATATGTATAAGTACTGTAAAAAATCACTGTAAAAATGTTTGCGCTTAAATGGAATAAAAAACACTGCTTTTTTTGCAAAATTAAAATGAGTGAGTTAGTGAGTCATTATTTATTAAAGATAAATAAATCAATATTTATCTAAACTTTACTCAAGTTTCCTGTTACTCATGCCGTGTGTGTGTGTGTGTGTGTGTGTGTGTGTGTGTGTGTGTGTGTGTGTGTGTGTGTGTGTGTGTGTGTGTGTGTGTGGTTCCTTGTGGTTCCTCTGACCGTTCAGCTTCAGTCTCCTCCAGCAGGAGTGTGTAAAACGATGCCTCCACAATAACACAAAGTGTGTGTAACAGGCTGGAGATTAAAACACTTATGTTGTTCAGCTGCTCGGCTCGTGGCTCCAATCAGAACCACTTTTTATCCCTCGCTTTTAACTGCTCTTTTCTCACCAAGGATTCATTTCACTTTACCTCTGAGCAACAAAAGTTCTCCCTCTCTCTGTGTCTGTGTCTCTCTCTCTCTCTCTCTCTCTCTCTCTCTCTCTCTCTCTCTCCCTCTCTCTCCCATGTGATTTGTGTAGAAAAGAAACCAACAAACACACAACAGACCTGGAATTATCACACTCGCTCATTCTCTCATTCACTCACTGACTATCACTTACTCGCTCACTCACTCACTCACTCACTCACTCACCCACTCACTCTCACTCTATTGCACGTGGTCCAAATGGTTATTTTTGACTGCATGAACACACACACACCTATATGTATACACACACACACACACACACACACACAAACACACACACAAACACACATATATATTTATATGTACACACACACACACACACACACACACACACACACTATCTCTCTAATATCTATATATACAGTATATATATTTATATGTATACACACACACCACACACACCTACTGTATATATTTATATGTATACACACACACACACACACACACACACACACACACACACACACACACACACACACACACACTATCTCTCTAATATCTATATATACAGTATATATATTTATATGTATACACACACACACACCAACTGTATATATTTATATGTATACACACATACACACACACCACACACACACACCTATATATATTAATATGTATACACACATACACTTTTGAGCTGTTTAGTAAACATGCACCAGGCTTGATATAATTCAGATACACAACTGCATAAACAGATATGCACACACAAACACCAAAAACAAACAAATACACCCACACCAAACACCACACCCACACAGAAATACACACACACACACACACACACACACACACTGCTTGACCTGTCAAAAGCTCAGCTTCCTGTCTTTTTCTCTTCCAATTTACAGTGAAGGCAAGAAATGCAAACACTTGAAATATTACGCAAATTCCCCAGAGAGAAAAATATGATGGCCATGAAAAGTTATTCAGAAAAAGAATGAGTGCATCATCTTTCTCACTTTCCCTGAGCTGTTACTTATTCTCTACTGGAGAAAGTGTTCGAACATCATTACCAGTTGAGTAAATAAATACACAAACCAATAAATGCCTGAGCCAGCGGCAGGTTGGATGCGGAACGTGAGCGCTGCTGCTGGCCTGCAGACAGAGTGTGCTCGAGAGCTCATCATTATTGCTTAACGACTAATTAGCCAGTGAATAAATGTACGTAGATAGCAATTGAAAGGCAAATTGTGCACAGTTCATAGCTATTAACTATTCCAAATGAGGGTTTAGTAACTCGGGTGGCCTTGGCTGTGTGTGTGCTGTAGGGGGTCAGTCGTCGTGGGTAATGTGTGTAAATGAAAGAGAGAGTGTGTGAGGAAGAGTGAAGAAGACGTAGGACAGAAAATCAGCTAACTCACCATCACAAGCACAATCAAACAATCAAAAGCTAAGACACTGATCAATGTCCAATAACCATATACTTATGTATTCATAAAATGGTCAACGTTCAAAGAAACTCAAGAAAAAAAAACATAGTGCATATAATTTGTATATAAATTAAACTAACATCTAATTTCCTTTAAAGTGTCCAAAATATCTAACACATATATCAACAAACAATGGGCCTCATTTATCAAACTGAATAAGAATCAATTTGTTCATAAATTGTTTGCAGGAGCAAAGAAATGTATAGTACAGAAGAGATTAATCTTCATATAGTGAGATCATCTGGAACCACAGCATGCAGGGAGAACAGGGAATGTACTGAGGCATGTGGAGATGATACAGAGATATTGACAACCGGGACTGAGGTACAGCAGTAATAGGGGCTACAGGAATGGGGTATGTGTGAAATGGGGATTGACTGGAATGGTGGTGGGGTATACAGGGATGATGTGCAAATGGATATGTGTGACCTGTGAGGATGTGGGGCCTACAAGAATGAGATGGAATTAGAGTCTACAGCGACGTCATGGAGACGGAGTCCACAAGGACGACGCCCAAGAGAATGGGATGGAGATGGATAAACAGCATGATGAACTCTACAGGGACATGGTGGAGATGGGGCCTACACCATTGAAGTGTAAATAAGGCAGACAGGAATAAGGTGGAGAGGTTGCCTGTAGGAATGGAGTGGCGATGGGGTCTACAGGTATGGGGTGGGGATAGGGCCTGCAGAATGGTCTAGTGACACATGGGATTGAGAAGGGTATCTACTTGTTATAGTCAGTGCCTACAGGGACAGGATGGGGACAGGTTGGAATGTGTGTGTGAAAGAAAATATAGATGGGATAAAGCTGCATGGTAAGAGGTAAGGAAGCACAAGGAGCCAATGGAGTTTATGTTCCACCAAATGGCGGACCGCGGTCCGGATCCAGACCGAGGGACGGGTTTGCCCGGACCCGTTAAAATTCTAATATTATCATATTAAGCATCTCCTTATTATAATCTAATATTATAAGATTATATAAGCTCTTTGATATTAATAAAAAGATAAATCTATCGTTCATGCGCAGTTAATCTAGTTATTACGACAGGAGCGTCATCAAAAGCCAAGCCAAAAACAGATTTCTGTTCCATACTCCAGAGCAGAAGGTGGCAGTAATGCACCTAATTACGCTGGCAGGACAATTAAGATTCAACCTGCTGGCAGGACAGTTACATGCCCATTTCTCTCAGTAGGAACGGAAGATGGAAAGGGAGTAAGGAGAGGTGGAAAGGAGAGAGGAAAAAGGAGCTGCTCAAAGCTCTGCACTTTTCTTTTATTCAGTAAATTTTGTTCTATTTTACCTAAAATGTTCTTTTGCCTAAGGTTCCTGTGTTATTAATGTAGTTAATGTTTAAAGAAGGGGCAGCTCAAAAGTCTTTTGTTTAATGTTTTTCTTAAAGATTAAAAGTACTTTTATTTTATTCAAAAGATTCTGAATGTTTTACATTACTTGAAATATAGGCCCTAAGTTCAGGCTGCTCAAAGCTGTGTTTGCACTTTTTATTTATTTTATTCAGAAGAAATTCAGTGTCTGTTGTCTGTTACTTGACATGTAGTAAAGACAACTACAATATTGTTTTCCATTCAAGTGCCATACAAGCTCAGACTTTGAAAACACTTGAAATTTAACAATAAATTATATAGAAATGTATGTGCGTTATTGATTTTATTAACATGAGGGTACACTATTTTAAGTGACAATATAAGATTCTGACCTTTGCTGGGAGGAAATTTTAGTAACTGGACCTCTTTTAATTTTAATTGAATACCCATGGTTTATGGTAAGGATTGAAATGGAGCCTGTAGGGATAGGAAGGGGGTGGAATTGGAGCTGGGGCAATAGGAGGCTGTTGGGATGGGAATGGAACACATGAATGGGGTGATGGAGATGGAGCCTACATTATATGGGCCATGGATAGTCAGATGGAAATGAATCTCTCTCTCTCTCTCTCTCTCTCTCTCTCTCTCTCTCTCTCTCTCTCTCTCTCTCTCTCTCTCTCTCTCACACTCTCTCTATGTGTGTGTCTAAGTAATTACATAATTTTTGCCATCAACTGATCTTTTTATATCTCACTTTGATTTTCAAGTTAATTTTGAAGTATCTATGATGTTCTTTCTCTTTTGCTTTGGTGCCTTTTTATTTCGTTGGAATAGAAAAAGAAAAGAACATACTTGAAATGAACTCACTAAGGGCTGAGATCTAAGCAGCCATAACCAAGGACTTCAAAGTGCAATCAAATTGATTAGGCAAAAATGGATGCCAGACAATAATCAATTATACAACGTTGAGGATCTGGAAGAGTAGACCAGCTTTTATGTTCCTCACACATCCAGAGTTTCTCCAGCACCAAACGACGGGCATCAATAAACCCAATAAACCTACAGTAGATCGATAATGCACTAAGACTTGCAGAGTGGAATACAGGTTTCTATTTATGCCTTGTCTCAGCAGGCGTCATAGTAATCAGAGCCCCCTGCTGGGACACACCCAATACCCAGAGAATAAGAATGCTGGCGCGAGAAAAACAATTTGTGAGCTAGAGAAGAGAAGGAGCGCCGGCACCTCAAACAAAGGCTGCTTAGAGTTGCAGTCATCAGTATTCCCACAAGAGAAAGAGAGATTGAGAGGCACATAACATGCACTTAACAAATCCTCCACCTCTTTTCCATTTGTTCATCAGCAACAGTGTGCGTGTGTAAAATCATGCTTCATTGGCTACTTCTCTTTCTGCTTCTTTTCTGAAATGGACTTCATGTAATCCCTCTCTCTCTCTCTCTCTCTCTCTCTCTCTCTCTCTTAATGTGAAGAGAGGCTTGGCATGCACACTAATAAGTCTAACTCGCTCTGCTGCGACTGTGTGAATACTGCTCTGTAGGAGCATGACAACACCATTCACATCTCAGTGCCTCAGGGTGGAGAAGAAAACTAGAAAAAACTCTCTCCATTAACCTCGTCAATAACTCTTACAGTTTCATATACCGATTCGTTTACATGACTCAACCGGGGGACATTATGGACTAGGTGAGGAACTGGTTGTACATAGAGATGGCAGATGTTGCTTTTATTTTTCAATTAAATTCAGTAAATATGTACGAGTGTGAAGGTTTTGTGCAGATACTGAGAACTGACTGGAGGTCGAGGCATTGGGCAACTGACTGGAAAGTTCTAGGCTGGCTTTCCTTTTTGGTGAGATACTGTACATCATTTTAATTGTAACAAAGGAATCTGATTGATAAGGACTGGATGAAAATGGATTGTGGTATTGGTGTGTTTCATTTCTGTATCAAGGAGGAGCATTTTGGTTTGGAGGTAAAAGAAATCCTGGTGCAGCAAGGAAGATCTCCAAGGAACCCTTATTCAGATTTCATGAAAGAATGATGAATGGAGACAGATTTGTTGTTGTGGACCCCTGATTGAAAGAGGTTTGCAGATGTGCAGCACCTTCGGAAGCCCGAGCAGGCCATTGCACTGCTATTTTAAAGCTTCTGTTGCTATGGGTAACCCGCTCTCCTCCTCCCATGCATACACACTCTTTCTCTCTTACTCTGTCTGTAACTCGCTCTCGAATTTCTATGGCAACCCACAATTTGCTCGATTGGCCTTGTTCAGTAGTTTTCCCACAGTGTTTCTCTCCTGTTCTTCCAGAGTGTTACATTCCTATCAAACAGAGTTAAGTACTCACTCTCTCTCTCACACACACACACACACACACACACACACACACACACACACACTAGTGTATTATTCAGTCCTATATTTAGTAAAGCAGTAGGATGTGTGGGTGTCTGACCTGCCCGAGTTGGTCCATTATGTTACATAAGTGTATACATCTCATGTAAATGATACAGCGCTACACATCATTACATTCACAGAAATCTGAAAATATATGAGGCAAAACTTTTAACACAAACTTTTCTTATCTACAGAGATATCTACGACTACCTACTTCATATCCAAGGTGTAAGGGAAGGTTTCTTACTTGCAACTCTATCTATCTATCTATCTATCTATCTATCTATCTATCTATCTATCTATCTATCTATCTATCTATCTATCTATCTATCTATCAATCAATCAATCAATCATCAGACAACCGGTTATCTCAATGATTCAAAACTTTGTGCTCCTGACCTGCAGGTTGTGAGAGTAAATCAGATTATTAAAAAAAACTCCTACCAAGGAATAAAACTGCACTCATTGGAACACCACGTGCATATTTATTCCTCTAGAGAGCCACTGAAATGGGCAATAAAATCTTGGTGTGGAGTGTGTGAATCTCGCTGTGTGTCTGTCTCCAAAAGAGAGAGCGAGACAGACAGACAGACAGACAGACAGACACCCACACACAGACACACACTGCCCCTTAACCTTTTTTTCTCTCTCTCGAGGAAAGTTGTCAGGTCATCAAACATATCAGCCTCTGACTCATCTGAGCCACAGAAGTGTGTGAGGTTATTAAAAATGAACACAAGCTCTGGGGTTAGCTCTGTTTCTCCGTTACAGACGAGGTGGAAGAGCGAGGACTTGAGGGACAAATCAAAACCATACCGAGGATCTGCAACAATAACAATATTAACATTCTCTTTCCTAACTCTGGACTATGAATTGACTCCTAACCTATAACTAGCATGCTAACCTGCCTGTAACTACTGTAGCATGCTTACCTGTCTGTAACTAGCATGCTAACCTGTCTGTAACTACTGTAGCATGTGTACCTGTCTGTAACTAGCATGCTAACCTGTCTGTAACTAGCATGCTAACTTGTCTGTAACTAGCATGGCAAATAGCAACAAGCTAACAATATCCGCCCAAGCCGAAAAAAGATCATTCTGTATATCAAATGCATCCATGCAGTTCAGAGGGCTGTCACTCAAGCATGATTATTAGAATATTAGGTCACTCCTATGTGCAGTCCTCAGTTCTGGCCTCTGATGCGTATCAGTCAATACTCATTAATTTTCACCCACCGCGTTCCAACACATCAAACTTTAACAGATTCAAATAAATAAAAAAACTAGTGCAAAACCTTTTTGGGAAGATTTACAAGGTAAAGAAGCAGCGATTCAGCACTGACACTGATGAACATACGAGAAGCAACGACAGGACAGTGCTATTAAAAAGCTCTTAATGTGATAAAGGAAAGAGCATGGGTGTGCTAATCGGTCGAGGAAAGGGACAGTGCTAAAACAGAAGAAGATTTGGTTTTTGAAGGTCGTGCTCTTTCCTCTTTCCAGACCCTAACCTTAACCCTAACCCTAGGAATTTATTAATCTTGCAAAAGGAAAGTGTCACATCATCCAGAAGAACAGATCGAGTTAACAAGTTCTGTTTCTCCTCTTTCTCAATACGTCTCTCCTTGCCAAACACACTGGCCGCTTTCATCTCAAAGCCGGTCTAAAGGTCTCACCTGTCAAATCTCAACAGCCATGAAGTGGCAAGCTGCTCAAACCCCCAGCAGAGCTGCCAAGAGCAGCTTTCTCACCAGCAGGAAAATCCTAGACCAGGTTAGCATCTAAACAACTTGCCTTGTCTGAGCACAACCATCACACAAAAAACATGGAGCATCTTTTGATCAGACTGATACAAAGAACTGACATTAGAGACTCATTCCATAAAAGCTAAGTGTGTTCATAGTGTTGTTGGATAGAGGGCTCTCAATCAAATTTGTCTATTAGAATATTAGGCCACACCCACATACACAATACTACGATTGGTTTTATTAGTGAATGATCCTGCTTATTTTGTTCATCTACTTTCTCTCGTTTACTCTGGAGTGTGTGTTCAATGTGGCATCATCAGCATCATGAGAGGGACGTCAAGTTTTATTTCCCAACTCTCTCTGTTTCTCTCATATTGTCTTCTTCTCTATGTCTTCCACTGTTTTGTCTGGCAGCTTTGCTTTGCCTTGCCTCTAACGTATTGCTTATTTGGCATCATAACAACACCACATACACACAATTTCTTATTTTCTGTTAGAAACCACTCCAAGCAAACGGACCAGCCGTATTCTGAGCCAATATAAACACTGAATACATGAGCGAGGCCTGAGGACACACACACACACACACACACACACACACACACACACACATGCACAAAGATGAAAGGCAGCTACCATATTTATAAAACAATGGGCCGGATTTGCTCTGATTCCAGATTCTGAGCTGTATCGGGATGGAGAATAAGCCTCGGCTATTTCAGCAACAGCTATACCGTCGTATCCCTTCTGATCCTCAACACTATCTGTGTTTTGGATAACAAGCTGTGAGGTCTGGGCTCCTCCCATGAGGAAAGAAACTCCAGCAGGTACAAGAAAAGAATGAGTATGAAAACCGACTGCACCGAAGGACGGAATCCCCTGGGAACTAACCAGAAACGATGCCGCTAAAGGATGCTTTAGTAAAAAGAGACAAAGAAATCAGAAGGATAGAATGACAGCCAAACAAAGATACCCAGACGATATTAGCCACTACTGATTCTTGTTTCCAAGGTTTCTGAATTTGCAGGGCTGTAATTTACCCAGATGAACTCATCACAAACCAAATTAAAGGGAGTTCCTCTTTGAATTTCCCCAGCTTTTTTTTTTTTAACTGTCATATTTGAAGTTAAAGAGCTGGTGGCAGTGGTCAGAGGTTTGACAGGTGTGATTAGAAATTCTGATGGGGTTCTCAGGTGTTCTGAGGGAGCAGTCAGAGGACCTGAGGGTACGGTAATGTGTAATGGGGGTTTGAGCAGAGGTTTGGAGGATGTAGTTAGATTTCTATGAGTATGGTGAAAGGTTCTGTGGGTTGCGATCAAATGTGGGACTAAACAGAAACTCTGGGCAAGTGGGAGGGAATGATCTAAGGTTCTGTGGGAGCCAGTGGCCGTTGTAGTGTATGTGAGCGTTCAGAGTATTTTCAGAATATTTGCAGGACTCAGTGAGAGTGGTAGAGTATCTTTGGAAGTGGGAGGAAGTGCTGAGAGTTTGCTTGAGAGTGAGTGGGAATAGCCAAAGGTTCTTGCAAAGCATGTGGGAATGTGGTATATGAGAGTGGGCAGGGTATGTTTGAGAGCAGGGTGTTGTCAGAATATCTTTGGAAGTGTGTGGGAGCGGTCAAAGGTACTTCAGAAGCTAGTGGGAGCAAGTTAAGGTTCCGATTGAGAAGATGGGAGTGGTCAGAAGTTCTGCAAGAGTAGGGGCATGTGGTCAGAGGTTCTGGATGAGCAGAGGAGATTCAGGTGTTGCTGGATTGGATGGCATTAATAATGGTCTCTTTATCAGTGTACAGAATAGCTTTGTTTAAAGGTTTAAAGATAGTGGCACTGAAAAGATAGTGATAAGATCTCCAGATGGAAAAAGTGGGAGTGGTCACAGTACCTTTGGAAGCATTTGGGAGTGGTCAGAGTATATTTGGGAGCAGGTGAGAATGGTCAGAGTATGTCTGGGAGCAGGTGGGAGTGGTCAGAGTATGTCTGGGAGCAGGTAGGAGTGGTCAGAGTATGTCTGGGAGCAGGTGGGAGTGGTCAGAGTATGTCTGGGAGCAGGTGGGAGTGGTCAGAGTATGTCTGGGAGCAGACAGGAGTGGTCAGAGTATATTTGGGAGCAGGTGGGAGTGGTCAGAGTATGTCTGGGAGCAGGTGGGAGTGGTCAGAGTATGTCTGGGAGCAGGTGGGAGTGGTCAGAGTATGTCTGGGAGCAGACAGGAGTGGTCAGAGTATATTTGGGAGCAGGTGAGAGTGGTCAGAGTATGTCTGGGAGCAGGTGGGAGTGGTCAGAGTATGTCTGGGAGCAGGTAGGAGTGGTCAGAGTATATTTGGGAGCAGGTGGGAGTGGTCAGAGTATGTCTGTGAGCAGGTGGGAGTGGTCAGAGTATGTCTGGGAGCAGGTGGGAGTGGTCAGAGTATGTCTGGGAGCAGACAGGAGTGGTCAGAGTATATTTGGGAGCAGGTGGGAGTGGTCAGAGTATGTCTGGGAGCGGGTGGGAGTGCTCAGAGTATGTCTGGGAGCGGGTGGGAGTGCTCAGAGTATGTCTGGGAGCTGGTGGGAGTGCTCAGAGTATGTCTGGAAGCAGGTGGGTGTGGTCAGAGTATGTCTGGGAGCAGATGGGAGTGGTCAGAGTATGTCTGGGAGAAGGTGGGAGTGGTCAGAGTATGTCTTATGCACAACAAGGTTAGTAAGATGACTTCATACCACCTTGGTATGTTTACCCTAGTGATAATACAGGCTGACACACACAC